>NC_057801.1:567290716-567301162 GCF_018294505.1 Triticum aestivum
TGGCCTGGGAGCGCCACCGCCCCTCCCCTCCCGGCCTTCTTCCGCGGTGGCGGCCAGCAGTGATGTCACCCCTCCCCTCTCGGCCTTCTTCCGCGGCGGCGGCCAAGCAGCGACGCCGCTCGTCGCCTCTCGGCCTTCTTCCGTGGTAGCAACCGAGCAACCCCTCCCCCACCAGCATATCGGCCTTCTTCCACGGCAGCATCTCGGTAGCGCCGCCACCGAACTCCTCTGGGCCAGCAATTAGTTGTACTTCATCAGATGTGGATTGGTGCTGCCTCAACATCAAACCAATTCGAGCAAGGAGGACTGTGCGCAAGGTTCCTTCATCCAAGGCAGCTTCTTGGAATAAGTCTGCAACGACCTTTAGAGCAAATCCTCCATCTCCGTTCACCTTGAGCAACGTCCGGACCGCTCATGAACTTCTGAAGGGCAAGTGGACTGCACGGGCGAATGTGAAAGTTGTGCAGACGGACAAGAAGGGAACTTCCTCCTACAAACGCAAGAAATCACTGCAACACGAGGTAAGCAGTACACTTCCTCAACCATCTTAGTTTAGTTATTCCAGACAAAGCAGTACAAGCAGTACAGTACGCCTACAAAAACTATGCAGTGCGGTTGCTTCGGTTTGTTGTGGGGGGAAATGTAGTGCACTTGCTCGGTTATGCAGTATGCTTGTATAGGTTCCTTACGGATAACGATGCAGTGTGGTTGCTTCAGTTCACCTTGCGGGGTGATGTAGTCAACGTGCAATACTTTGGCAGTACCATTTCAAACACATTGCAGTTCGCATGATTCAGTTCATTTAACCTGACAATGCAGCTCAGTCATTTTATGTGCAGGAAATGACGTTCAGCAGATACAAAATGCCGCGCATAATTGACAACACTAAGAACAACAACTTTCAGAAGAGTGAAGCTTCTTCTGAAAGAGATACTAGCTGGGTTACCCCTGAGATTCCTTGAGGATTCTTCACGACAACAAATAGGGTGCAGTACTCTCCGGAAGAAGATTTTTTCCAGGAAGAAGATGTAGTCGAAGATGACGATGATGTCACATTCGTCTGGGAGGGCACTCACCAACGGGATGATGAAGATGGTGACGATGAAGATGAGCCAATAACAGTTCTCAACCCAGAGTATAAGCATGAGTTCACTATGTTTGGACAGCATGTCCGAACAGATAATGATGATGCAGTTGAACACGATGTTGCAGCAGATGATGATTATGACTATGATGATGTGCCACTGCTCCAAAATTTTCAAACCAATCCACTGAGACATCGTCACAACACTGGATTACCACCACGTCCACCTGCTGCACCCCAAAACAGAGCTCAGCATCCACCTGCTGCACCAAAAAACAGAGATCCAAGCAGACCTACTGCATCAACTTCGACACTACGACCACCAACGGTGCCTCGGTCAAAAGTCAACAGCAGGTACAAATCCTCCTCACTATTGTCGCTGCGAGATCCTCAACTACACAGATCTGCTATAACCCCACCATGTCCAATACAACCCGGTGAGCTGCAAACACCATCGGGTGAATGACTCTACACACATGTAAGTTTATGTTCTGAAAAATAATAATAATAGTTGCAGTCCATTCAGATAACATTGCAGTGCACACTGATATTTCTTGTGAGGTTTGACCTAGCATCTAATACATTGGATTCTTCTAAAAACATAGGAACATTGCAATGCTTTATTAAACTCGTATGCACTGCTCGTATTTAAAAAATAGAACAGAACAAATTATCACATAGAGCATTGCAATTAATGCGGGATAAAAACATGTCGCTGAACATCGTACCTGCTGCTGGAATGAAGTTCACCATGTACGACAAGGCATGGGACTTTTACAACAATTATGCAAGATGTGCAGGGTTTGGCATACGCAAGAGGGCAAAACACAAGACAAATGCCTACATTGTCTGCTCAAGAGAAGGAATGCACAAGCAGACTGTGTCAGATTATCACCGGATATGTCAGAAGACATCAAAAAGGATTGGCTGCAAGGCAAAGATTAGAGTCAAAAAGAGGAAGGATGGCAAATTTGTGATAGAAATGGTTCAACTCAACCACAATCACAAGATGCTGGAAAGCCCCAAGATGCTTTTGCACATGCGATCGCACAAAAAAGACGATCCTTTGATAGACCAGTTAGTGAAAGACATGCAACTAGACAACCACACACATGCTCAGATGATGTCAACACTGTCGCGTATGTTCGGTGGTCTGCAATACATGGGACATACTAGGCGCGACAGGGTAAACAAGTAAGCACGTCACAGAGCATATCTCTTGAGCATTCTGTCGGTAATTATTCCCTATTTGATGGGATGAGTTTGCATTGTGTTTGAAAATGCAGGAAACAGAAGTTTGCCAGAGAAGAGTCTAAAGATGATGTCAAGAAACTTCTGGATTTCTTCGAGAAAATGCAGAAGATAAACCCAGAGTTCTTCTATAATTATGACGTTGATGCAGATAACCATGTCAGAAACGTCTTTTGGGCCAACGCAAGTTGCAAAGGATTGTATGAAGATTTTGGAGACTGCGTTACATTTGACACGACGTATAAAACTAACAAATTCCACATGCCACTGGGAGTCTTCGTGGGAGTGAACCATCATCTACAAAGCACCATATTTGATGTTTCCCTCGTGCGAGATGAAACAATACCATCATTCGAGTGGGTTTTCAAAACATTTCTAAGGTGTATGAACAACAAGCCGCCAATCTGCATGCTCACAGGTACAAAAAAAACCTGCATACTTACATTTGTTTGGTGCACTTATATTTATTCCATCTATCTTACACACACACAAACAACTTCATAAAAAACACTATTTATGACTTCTCAGACCAGTGTTCTTTGACGAAGGCAGCATTAAAAAATATCCTCCCACATACTCTCCCTAAGCTGTGTCGGTGGCATATCATGAAGAAGTACAAAGACCACCTCGCCTTGCTGTATAAGGCACACGAGAAACTCAAGGATGAACTCAATGCGGTGATGAACCACCCACTAATGACGTCAGAATTTGAACGAGCATGGAAGAACCTCGTTCAGAGATACAACCTACAAGACGACGAAGTGATGAATTCCCTGTGGGATGACAGGCACAAGTGGATTTCGGCTTACTACAAGGAAATTTTCTGTGCTCGGATGACTTCCACACAGAGAAGCAAGAGCATGAACCGCATACTGAAGAAATTTTTTGTCAAAGAGAAGCATGATCTCCATCTGTTTGCTCAGCAGGTGGACAAGTGCATTCAGACCAGGAAGGTCGTCGAGCACGCAGAGACAGTAGCAAATGAGGTACACAAAATGTCAATCAAAAACTGCTAAAAATGACAACAAAAACAAACAATTTTTTCATTTCTCTGGTTTGTAACAGTGCATTTCTGATCATGCAATCAGAGGTAAAAACAACAACCAAGTTTGGGTTCGAAGTTCAGCTATCAAAAGTGTATACAAGGGCAGTGTTTGCAGATTTCAAAGAAACACTCTACCATAGCACTGCATTCAGAGCAGAACGGTGCCCTGAGAACCCGGCAAAGTATCTCGTACACCACTACAATAGATCGGATGCATTTGACTGGGCAAGGCATAATTTCCAAGTGGTCGCCGATGAAAAGAAAGGTGTCTATGAATGTGAGTGCAAACTTTGGACGCACACAGGTGAGACTCCTAGCAAAAAAATCTAGTTTCTGATAGTCATGCACGAAAGCTCACTTACTAAACTTTAAAAGTCCACATGCATGAGTAATTCACAAAACCAAATGAAGTTGACTTCTTTAAAAATGAACAAATAACTAAAAAAATATGTGTTTATTAATTTCATGCAGTTCACTTACAAAACAAAAGAAATCATGTGTTTGTCTGCAAGGCTCTTTTGCGTCCATGTGTTATGCATGCTTTCTCATTTGAGAGTACTCAAGATTCCTGAGGTGTACATCATGAAAAGATAAACCCATAACGCAAGATCAAATGCAACATTTGACAGAAGAGACTATGGACAAACAGCACCAGATGGAACCTCGCTTTTTTGCTGTAGAAAATTGCTGGCAGGAACAGCAATGGACCTTGCAAA
This sequence comes from Triticum aestivum, assembly GCF_018294505.1. Taxonomy (NCBI): domain Eukaryota; kingdom Viridiplantae; phylum Streptophyta; class Magnoliopsida; order Poales; family Poaceae; genus Triticum; species Triticum aestivum. Next base: position 567,294,813 of record NC_057801.1, read on the forward strand.
CACAGCGACAAGGTCCAACGCTGGGTGCCACAGAGCGTTGTCTGGTATGAGGGCACTGATCGAGGAAGTTGATGTGCTTAATGAAGAAGAAGAAGCAACAAAACTAAAGCAAGCAGAGAAATCCCAGCATGACAATAATGCCGAGCAAGTAGAAAATACTGAACACAATGGAACTGGTGCTATCAAAAAAGAAACAATTCTTCCACCTCCTGTTTCAAACACAAGAGGAAGGAAGAAAGGGGGCGACGCAACCCAGAAAAAGGTTGCATACAAGGAGAAAAATGATCACAAAAACAATAAGCCACAGCCTGAGCTGGACAGTGATGGTCACCCACTAGGAATAAGAAGGTGTAAGACATGTAATGAAATCAGCAGCCACAATTCCAGGACATGTACAAAAAGACATGAACAAGAAAAACAAGGACATGGCGATGCACAACCAAACAGAAATTCCACTCACAACACTAAGAAATGGACGAAACCGAGACGTTGTAGCATCTACAAAAAGAGGAAGAGACACAATTCAAGAACCTACCCCAAAAGAACAAGATTAGAAAATGAGGAAGATGAAGATGAAATCAAAGAAGAAGATGGTGACACAATTGAAGAAGAAATGGCTTATGAAGAAGCAGATGGAGAAGAGGAGGAAGAAGAAGAGAGTGAAGATGACAAAGAACGTGAAGAAACTGAAGAAGCAGTGGCTTATGAAGAAACATATGATGAAGATGAGGAAGAGGAAGAAGAGAGTGAAGAGGATGAAGAACATGCAGAAACAATGCCAACAAGACCACCACAAGGGAATGCTGTTGTACAGAAAAAACCGAGAACGACACCACTTAACAAGGTAGGAGCACAAAAGGATGTAGTTCACAACGCTGGAAAACAAAAGCCACCATCAACTAGCACGCAGGGAGCAAAGAAGGATGCAGTTCATAGTGCTGGAAAATGAAAGCCACCATCAACCAGCACGCGGGGAGCAAAGAAGTATGCAGTTCACAGCACTGGAAGCAGCCAACAACCAGCATGCGGGGAGCAAAGAAGGATGTAGTTCGCAATGCTGAAAAACCAAAGCACCCATCAACCAGCATGCGGGGAGCAAAGAAGGATGTAGTTTGCAACGCTGAAAAACCAAAGCACCCATCAACCAGCACGCGAGGGGCTACAAACACAACGGTGCAGAGACAAGAACCAGCAACACCGCCACGGAAAACAAAAGAAAGTGTGACATTAGACACACTCCAGTCACCGTGGAGAAGCAGCAGGTTAACGACCAAATAGATGAACTTCAATAAATTAATCATATGCATAGTTGTTTGCTTATCTCTATGACTTATGTATCAGCTTAAATTTTGTGTAAACACAAATTTCCCACTGACTATGAGTTATTCAACTAAACCATGTAAAGAGAAAATGGTATATAGAGTATACCATATATATAGCAGTCTAGAGTAAAACATTGACACATTTTGATTCAAAAACCATGTAAAAAATGCAATTAGCACACTGGCAGCACGAAGTTCAGAATAATAATTGAAGCGGTTCAGATCACAAAAGTGCTTATTACAAAACACATCAAAAAGATGAAGCGTTCGACACGCAAAAGTACTTACTACAAATCAACCTCATAACCTTAACCAATCACGTCAAACGTGATTCTAACCGTACGATCCTCGAGTTCAAAGAAGTTGAGGACAACAACTTGCTCAGACTTCAGGCCACTATCAATGACAAATTTCTTCCACCCTTTCTACGGATACAGCCGCCCGTCAACGCCTACAAGGTACTTGGCTGGTTTAAGGTGTCCATTACCAAGAACAACTTGGAGAATTCCCTTCTTCTTGAGCCGGAGATACCTAACAGCTCGTTGAGGAATTTTCTGCAAAAAATAATAAAACTATTTGAGAACGATAGTAGCAGTACAATTCTCGTACTATGCATAGAGCGGTAAAAACCTACACACACTATAGACACGAGCTAGATGAAGTGCATAATAGTCCAACAAGCAGTACAGATAAAACGCAATTTAATATGCAGTACGGAACTTGCAAATATGTAGTACGCTTTGAACTATCATGCAATACTCGAGACTAGCTACATGTAGTACTCACCATACAAATTGGGAAAAATGTGGAAACATGTAGTGCTCAGCTAATATATAAGCAGTTCACATATTGTAACCATGCAAACTAAAACACAAGCTGCATGCACACAAGCAAAAAAATAAAAACAAGAAATAAGAACACAGTGCAGTACACTTCAAAAAAAAGTGCATTCCTAAAATACTAGAAGTTTAGAATAGAATGGAATTATACAAAAAAAAGTAGAAAACACAAAGAAAAAATCATATCTAACGAAACATACCATCTTGTAGTGAGTCTCCATATCTGTTGGCATAAGCTGGTGGATAAAAGGACTTGTGCGGCCAAGGCCACGGCGAAGCAGGGCAGAATAGAATGCAGAAACGTTGATGTGGCCCATATCCAATCCTTCCGTGAATATTGTGTCATATGCAAGCTACTCCGCTCGCCCATTTCGGCAGAATACCTTCTCCCCACGACGAGCACGACGGGCCTGCGAGCAAGCTGAACAATCGCAGTGTGTCGGCACACCACAACCATGGCCGCAGCAGAAGAGATTCGCGCAGGGGCCTGGAGCCATCGCAACAAAAACCTAGAAAAGGAAAAAAAATAAAGAGAGGCTGGAAAAAGGAGAGAACTTGTGGCTAGAGGAGAAATGAACTGCAAAGGAAGGGTAGAAGTTAGCCTACATTTATAGAAGAGGAATGCAAAAAGGTCAAAACTGAAAATTAAAGGGGAGTTAATGAAAATTATGTTACCAAGAATAAAGGACAATCAATAAAGGCTTATGTTACCAAAGAAAAAGGAACCAAAAAAGAAGGTGTACTTTGACTGCATCAATTCCCACGAACTAACCGCAGATCATTAAATAATATTTCTCTAAAAATTATAATCCACAGACCATTTTATGTGTGCAGTTCTCCTAAGTCTTTCCAGGAAGTTCACTATATGTGTGCATGAAGTGCAGTACATGCTCAAAATGAAGCACAAGAGAAGCACTTTCGCACAGTGCACAAAGCAGAAATTACTACACCTGATGTAGTCCTTAAATGTAAGTCATGCAGTCCGCAGCATTGGCATAACCAGTCACAAATTTGGCACAAAGAAGGATGCACGCAGTGCAAAATGTGTACACGTGCAGCACAGGACTATGACGAATGCAGTGCACATAGAGGCACCAAAGCAGTGCACACCCGTACACTAGAAAAAAGGATACATAAGAGAAAAAACAATAAAGAAAAATGCTACCCATGCAGTGCACAAAAATGTAGCACAAACATGTGTAGTATGGAATGCGTGCACATGCAGTACAGAACCCTAATCAATGCAGTGCACGGATGATTTACTAAAATAGTGCACATCCCGACATTGAAAAAATACTTAAGAGAAAAAATACAAAGAAAAAAATGACCACCCAGGTGCAACCGGCCACAGCCAGTCTCGTAGTAGGTCTGCACCCACAGAAGGTGAGTCGTTCTGAGTCACAATGCATGGGGTCGGCCACACATGGGTCAATAGGTCAGAGAGCATAGAGCAGCGAGCGTCATGTATAAGCGCCCAACTAAGTAACCAGAGGAGTTTGATATGGCAGCCTCGCTAGTGCTTATAAATAGGCCGAGCGCGCCTTCTGCGGCCGAGGTGGGACTAAACATTAGGCCACACACAACGCACCGGGAACCAGCCGTGCTCACAGGCCGACTTGGGCCCAATGCGTCTTCACTACCCGAACACAGGGCCAACAAAGCCCACTAAGAAAAAGTAGTAAGTTCAAAAATAAAGCATCAAAGAAAAATGAGAAACATTTTTCAAATGAATAACAACAACAACAACAAAATGTGCGTCGGCACTACCAGAAACGACAGTTTGCTATTAATAAATAAAACACAGGAAGACCAAGTCAACGTACAAATGTAGTCCGCGACGTACAACAATGCAGTTCTCCACGTGGAAGCACGAACTATTCTTTTTTCTGAATTGCAGTTCTCTTCACTCTACAATGCAGTATGGCTAAAATGAAGAATGCAACCCTGTTACTTAAGCAAAGAAGTCCGACACGCCTACCCACACTACCCTCCATCCACACAAAAACTGTATTACCACCAAAAAAAGAGAAGAAAAGAAAGAACTCCATGAAAAAACTAAATGTGCGTACATCTGTGTGAATCCTAATCCAATATAATTCAGTGTACGAAGAATAAATTTCACTTCAATGCAGTACACTATGTGGACATACGCAGTTCTGTTCTGATAGCAAAGAATTGCACTAACTTGGAAAATTCACCAAAAACACAATCATCACATTTTCTGACAGTTGCGTCAATACCTTGAACTAGTCACGAAAAAAGAGGCGACGATGTTCCGGATTTCCAATGCACTAACAAAGCCTCCTCATAGCAGAACCTCTATGCAGTTGCCATGTGACTTAAAACAGAGCCCCACCATGCTACCACCCCGCTCCACCTCTCCCACGTCCTGTCAAGGAGAGCAGAGGAGAGCAGAGGAGAAAACACAACTGCTTCGTCCCCCCAAAAACCCCATTGCATCTTCTTCTCCACACTTCCTTTCACTAATCTCTCTTTCCAGAACAAATACGAGAGAGTAGAGGAGAGTCATGGCGGATGCACCTCTGTACAAGCAGCACCGCACGTACACCAGGGAGCTCCACAACGTCGACCTCCACGGCAACCACAAGCTCCACATCATTTGCACAAGCAAGGGTGAAGACGTGGACAAGATGTTGTCCATGTTTAGGAGGAAGCTCGGCGGAATGCCCGTCAAACTAGTCAGCGTTGATGTCGAGTACACGCACTACGTGAGGCCACAGCGGGCAGCAGTGATCCAGCTATGCGTAGAAAAAGAATGCCTTGTCTACCACATCTCTGCAGCTAAAGATAGGTCAGAATAACTATCAATCTGTACTATTGCTTGTCAATATTGATTTTAAATTTTCTTCACTGCAATTGCCAAATATTTGAACTTTGGTTCTCATTTTTGAAAAGCATGGCATATGAATTCATTGACAGTTTTCATCTGGCTCCATGTATGTCACTCATGTGTTCAATTCTTGAATTATATGATCTAGCAATACACACAGTTTTATTTTGTTTTACCAAATACAAATTATTTGGCTGAATAATAGAAAACTGCAACATTACTATACAAAACATGTATGAAATTAAGTTCAAGAATACAAGCATGCACAAAATATGCATTGTTTATGCAATCTATTATCAGATTTACTAGTTATGCTGAACAAAGTATTAGCAACTACTCAATGCAACAGATTCAGATATTCATATTGCAGTTCAGTTTCAGAAAAAACAAAAAAACGTTGGTAGTTCTAAGAAATAAACTATATTCACTCTATATAAACATATTGTAGGCCAAAGGAACTAGACAAATTCCTCATGAATGGTGAGTACATCTTCGTCGGATTCTCCATTGAAGGAGACAAAAGCAAGTTGAAGGTATCTGGTTTGGAGATCAACTCCGACAACTACATGGATATTCAGGTGGAATGGAGAGACCCATACAATAAAAAGAAGTTTGAGTCTTTGGCTAATGTTGCCGGCAGGATGATAGACATTCACTACCATGACATGAAGAAAAAAATTGACCGCAAGGAGGCCCAATGCGTCTTACACCCCAACGGACCCAACAAATTCTCACAGCCCAAAACAAACAAAAGCCCAATGACGAACAACTAGCAAATAACTCCAGTACCCCATCACCTAAAAAATTGCAGTCCATTGTGCAGTCCGGTATGGGACGGAAGATGTGCTATCAATAAAGCATTGCAGTTCGCTTAGACAATTATTTTTTCTAGCCAATCAAGAACACTGCAACGGCTAGCCCGGGTCAAACTGCCTGCTCCACTTGGCGAATCTTTTCACTTGGCTACAACGACACAATCCCACGTCACACCCTGGCTTGGTTAACAGGCGCACAAGGTGTGACAGGGAGGCGACGGGGTGTGGCGAACTCGCCTACGCATGCGGCGTCGCGGCACGCCCGCGTCGCCGCCCGATTCGACTCGTTCCAGGCTCAGCCTTGCTAACGCATGCAGTGCACTTGGTTGACAGGCGCAGTGCGGACATTCTGTTTTTTCAACAATAGGATGCACTCAACCCCAGAGCCTCACCCCTAAGATAGACAGGGAGGCGACGGGGTGTGGCGGACTCGCCTACGCATGCGGCGCCGCGGCACGCCGCATCGCTGCCTGCTCCGGCTTGTTCCAGGCTCGGGCTCGCAAGGGGGTGGGGAGGGGGTCAT
>NC_057801.1:567301578-567302209 GCF_018294505.1 Triticum aestivum
ACAACCCCAGAGCCACACACCTAAGATAGACAGGGAGGCGACGGGGTGTGACGGACTCGCCTGCGCATGCTGAGCCGCGGCACGCCGCGTCGCCGCCTGCTCTGGCTCGTTCCATGCTCGGCCACACAGGGGGGTGGGGAGGGGGGTCACGACCCCCCTCCCACCCCCTGCTCGGCCTCGCGCTAACGCACGAAGTGCGCTTGGTTGACAGGCGCAATGCAGGCATTAAGTTTTTCCAGCAATAGGACGCACGCAACCCAGAGCCACACCCCTAAAATAGACAGGTAGGCGACGGGGTGTGATGGACTTGCGTGCGCATGCGGCACCGCGGCACGCTGTGTCGCTGCCTGCTCCCGCTCAATCCAGGCTCGCCCTCGCAGGGGGGGTGGGGAGGGGGGTCACGACCCCCTCCGACACCCCTGCTCGGCCTCGCTAACAAACGCAGTGCGCTTGGTTGACGGGCGCAGTGCGGACATTCTGTTTTTCCAACAATATGACGCATGCAACCCCAGAGCCACACCCCTAAGATAGACAGGGAGGCGAGTGGGAGTGACGGACTCGCCTGCGCATGCGGCGCCGCGGCACGTCGCGTCGCCGCCTGCTCCGGCTTGTTCCAGGCTCGGCCTCGCAG
>NC_057801.1:567302359-567302976 GCF_018294505.1 Triticum aestivum
TGCACGCAGTGCGCTTGGTTGACAGGCGCAATGCAGGCATTCCGTTTTTCAACAATAGGACGCACGCAACCCCAGAGCCACACCCCTAAGATAGACAGGGAGGCGACGGGGTGTGACGGACTTACGTGCGCATGCGGCACCATGCCATGCCATGTCGGTGCCTGGTCTGGCTTGTTCCAGGATCGCCCTCGCAGGGGGGTGGGGAGGGAGGTCACGACCCCCTCCGACACCCCTGCTCGGCCTCGCTAACAAACGCAGTGCGCGTGGTTGACAAGCGCAGTGCGGACATTCAGTTTTCCAATAGTAGGACACACGCAACCCTAGAGCCACACCCCTAAGATAGACAGGGAGGCGACGGGGTGTGACGGACTCGCCTGCGCATGCGGCGCCGCGGCCCGCCGCGTCGCCACCTGCTCCGGCTCGTTCCAGGCTCGGCCTCGCAGGGGGGTGGGGAGGGGGGTCACGACCCCCTCGCACCCCCTGCTCGGCCTTGCGCTAACGCACGCAGGGCGCCTTGTTGACAGGCGCAGTGCGGACATTCTGTTTTTCCAACAATAGGACGCACGCAACCCCAGAGCCACACCCCTAAGATAGACAGGGAGGCGACGGGGTGTGAC
>NC_057801.1:567303671-567318063 GCF_018294505.1 Triticum aestivum
ACAAATCTATAGACATCGAAAAAATGGGGGGGCAACCCCCCCCCTACCTTACCGTACAAACTATGAAAAAACCAACTGCGGGACGCAACTTTAGGCAAAAGCAGTGCATTTGGTTTGGCAAAAAAGCAGTGCAGTATCATAAAGCAATGCAGTTTTGGGATACACACAGGTGCGGCACTAGACTTGTAGACAAAAATGCAGTGCTTTTTGTTGGACGAAGAAGTTCGGCATCACATGCAATGCAGTTTATGGAACACATACGATACATATAAGCGTGACAAATGCCAGTTCACACAGAACATGGTCGTCGATAAAATAAAAATATACACATATATATATTGCATGAGTTTATTTATAGAAAATACACACACACACACACACACACACACACACACACAAATTCGTCCATATATATTGCTGCAAAAAGAACACAAAAAACACAACAATAGAAAAAAAAAGTCTTTTTCATACATTATCTACCTTAGTCAGCACACAATACACAACATGAACCCTAGTTCTTATCCATACACAGTCTTTTACCCAGTAGAAATAGTGCCAAAGTGACCATTACTGCGTCTGCGATTGCGACAGGGAAGTGAGCCCGAGGTCCGCAATCAGATCTCGTAGATCAAGCGGCATGTCTTCATAACACAACATGTTCAAAGGATTGAACAGCAACTGGAACATGTACTCCGCCTTCCAATCTTCAACAGCAGACTGAAAAAAGAAAATTAAAAAAAATGCAGACCAGTGATTAAAAAAAGGTTGTCATAAAGAACAAAAAAGTGAAAAAATTAAAATAATAAAAAAGTAACAAGAAAAAGAAGAAAACAGAGAAGGTTTTACGTCGGATTTCATAATTCTCTCAACTAGATGTTGGCCTTCATACAACTGCGTCATCCTCAGAACATAGATTTCGCACTCATTTGCTCCCTAAGCAGGTAAGAGGGATTCTCTGCCAATTTAACCCAGTCAGGGTGGTTCTTTGATTTATACATTTTTTTCACCATAAATTGCCTTCAGCAGCTGACTCATCCTCCTCATCTGGCAAAAAAAGGAAGCACAAGGTAAAAATAACACACATCACAGATCAAGTTGCTATTTAGACGAACCAAAAACATACAAAAGTTGTTCTCAAACATCTAGACTGTCCCTCTTTTAAATGCACGAGAGGTCATTTCCTTTTACCCTTTTTTACACAGATTATGGGGGGTGTGAGAAAATGCAGTTATGTCACGCATATGTTGCAGTGCACTACATAAACAAGTGTGGTTCTATGTGTGCTAACATTGCATGTGCAGTTTATAAAAAATGCAGTAGGAGAAACACAAAAAAGCTTTGCACTTGGGAAGAAAAAATGACATATCACTTCAGTGCAATGTGAGTGGTAGTCAGTCCTGCGCCACTTTATCGTGACATTAGGATAGCCAGTGTACTTCCTACTGTCATGGATATCAAGCGTCTGGCAATGATGGTTCATCATGTATAAGGAATAATGACCATCCTTGGAGTGAGGCATCATAATTTGTTCACATCAAAAAAACAAAAATGAAATGAAAAGTTCTTTCGACACGTAGCACCAGGACCATTGTTCCAAAAATAACTATAAAAGAAATGCAACAAACCAGAAAAATAAATGACGGAAAACAATGAACTTACCAGTTTTGCATCCAACAGGTTTGCATCGTCGCTCACAAAAACCTTGAACTGCTTAACTGCATCTTCTAAAACAAACGGGCTATGCACAACTGGCAACACAGGGTTTTGATCATCATCTCTCGCCACAAAGGTTTCCATTTGAAGAACGTACTGCACACAAAAAAGAACAAAAAAAGGACATAAAAAAGAATAAACAATGCATGCATGCATGGACATGAAAAACCCAGTACAATAGGAAAAAATGACAGCAAACGTTTACCGTGATAAATAAAGGTGAAAGTAGCACACGTTCACCAGAATGATAAACTAAACCCAATTCAGGGTCTTGCTTCCAGTACTTGATGACAAAATCCATGAGATACGAATCCATTAAAGCTCCTTTGCCAAATGTATTATAGATATAGTTAACAGTGTAAGTATCGACATCACCAAAAGGACTATTCACCATAAAGAATGCGTTCCTGCAGTAAACATACACAGATGGGATCAATAAAATTAAAATTAAAAACAAAACACACAAAAATGATGAAGGTCACACACATAAAACTTACTCATGGTATTTGGTTACAAAATCTTTGTTGAGAACAAGATCCTTCACTTTCCTCGTCTCATCAATATATTTGAACCTCGGAGGCTTCAATTTATCTATAGAGCATCTCAACTTAAAAGCCCTCTCACCTGCCCTCTTGTTCTAAAATACTTCAACCTCATCCACAGGAGGACGATTAATTGCGGCACTCCTAGTCCTAGTGACGCATGGACACGGTGTAACAAAATCATCATCATCAATATCAAATACATCGTGTGGAGAGCTAGGTCGAGAAACACTTCCACCATCGGGTCCAGACACCACATATGTGTTCAAACCATCTCCAGCCAAAGAACCAGAATTATCTGGAGAGATTTCAATGACACATTCCTCCATAACCACCTCAGAAACCCAGGACTCAAACAATGACGTACAGCCTTCATGAAGCCCCCCATCAAAACCTAAAAACATGTAGAAAAAACATGGAAACACTCATCTCAAAATACAAAACCAAAAAACATGTAATACATCTCATTAATATAAAAAACGCAGTTCACTAAAGAAATAGAATGCATCCCACTAGTCTACATCAATGAAGTCCACTTGTCTATAGCAATGCAGCCCACTTGTCTACAGTAATGCGGCCCATTTCTCTACATTAATGCAGCCCACTTGTCTACAGCAATGCAGCCCATTTGTGTACAGCAATACAGCCCATTTCTCTACATCAATGCAACCCACTTGTATACAGCAATGCAGCCCACTTGTCTACAGCAATGTAGCCCACTAGTCTACATCAATGCAGCCCACTTGTATACAGCAATGCAGCCCACATATAAAGAAGAATGCAGCTCACTTGCCCGTAAGAAGCGGAAGCAAGCAGTAGACAAAAAATAAATAAAGGGAGGATAAAGAAGTTCACTAAAACAACCTTTATCTGCAAAAATTAAAAGTAATGTTAAATCAAGGAACCACTTTCTCGATGTGAGCCAGCTATAGAGCATGGCCTTTCTGATGTAGCCAATGTGCTCCACCCCAAACTGAGCAACTCGAACACCATCCCAAGTCTGCAAGATTGAAACATATAGAATCCACAATCATGCCTACAATAAAAGAATAAAAAACATCAGTCACAAAATGAAGTAAAAAAAACTTGAGCAGTATGGTGGAGAGGGGCTGTACAGAACACACCCATTTGGCTGCATTGGGACAATGACATGTTTCAACACAAAGCCATCAAGTGTAGGAGGATTTAGCGGCTCATCAGAACTTGAGCTTCCTTCTTTCCATGCACACTTGATATTTTTAACCATCCTCCTAAAAACCATGATCGCATCAGGGCTGCCAGGTTTATTGACCGAGTCAAGAAATTCAAACCGCCTTTCTTTCACATTTAATGCAACTACACAATAATGACCAACGCCATCCCTCGTCTCTAGCGGATCAAAAGTTGCAAAAAGGACCTGTTGGAAGCATGAATAAATAAATAAAATTATTATAAGAAGAAGAAATAGAACACTATAAAAACAAACACACAAAATATAGTTTTCGACACATAAAAACATTACTCACCATATCCTTTTTATCAACACGCTCCTCGGCTTTTGAAGAGAACATCATTTTAACACTCCTGTCTACAGTACCACCATTCCAAATATTTGTCTGCCGAAACAAAACCAAAAATCAAATAGTGCTCAAGCAAACAGGTCGTCACACGAAATCAGAAAAGAAAATCAAAAAATAAAACAAAAGTTTCTACATTCTTACACAAGTATGGTACGGGGCAACCATTGTCGGAGGTCCCTTAAACTTATCTACCAGCAAAGAAATCCCAAGATCTACAAGGCTTGTAGTGAGCATCCCTTTATCCCAAAAGGATTGACCAACTTTGCCAATGGTAATATAAGCCATCTCAGTTTTAAAAGCAATCATGTCCCTGAATTTTTCATGAAAAACTGAAACATAAGATACTAAAAAAATAACAACAAAGAAAAAGGGGTAAATACCAAAAATAGAAAATACATATGAACAAAACAATTTCTAAAAAACCATACTTCTTGTCCTTCCGAACCCTCGTAACAGCAGCGTACAACTCATTGTATCTTTTTACAAGAGCTGGATCAATGCTCGACGGTGTCACAACAAGAAGTTCGTCATCCGTAATAAAAAGATGAAGTTCACTTATCCAAAGAATGAAGTTTAAATATTAAGATAAGGAAATTCTGCTAGCTATTTTGAAAATCATAAACAAAAGATCAAGTTTCACTTATCATTAAACATCTAAAACATATACCATAGTAATTAAGCAAAATGAACGAGAAAAACTTCAACTGCACTATTTGAAACAAAACTCTTGCCTTCAGTGTCAGAGTCTTCAGGTTGTTGTTCTTCAGAGCTGACCAAAATATTTTCTTGGCTAGGTTGCGACGAATCCACCACAACCTCACTGGACTGCCCTTCTGCAGCAACATCAGCATTCTCTGGATTTACAATAGTCTGGTCAACCGCAACGTCCTTAGATACTTTAGCTACATGAGGCTCCACTCTCGATACTTCAGGAACATCATTGGCCGCCAGACAAACAGGGGAAGCAACAACACTAACAGCAGGGGCGACATTCTCTAGTGGCTTTTCAATGCCAACATCAGAATCTTCATGCCGACTAGGGGAAACAACATCATGGGATCCTTGAGCTACAGAAGGATCTGCACAGTCGACGACAACCGATGCAGAAGCATCAACACTGCCACCACCATCAATAGCACAACCGCCCTGATTCAGATCAACGTGAACTTCCACGTTTTCTTCTCCAAGCTGTCGAAAGTTTAAAAAACACACAATAACACAAAAATGAGTGTGGGGATAATTAACACAACAACACACATGACACTTATGTCAAAGACTGCTGACAACATACACAGAACAACTGCAGTCCACATATGCAAAACAACTGCAACCCACGTGTATCAAAACAACTACAACTGTAACCCACATATACGTAAAAAAAGAACTGCAGTTCACTTTGTCAAACTCTGTAGTTCAGTTATGTTATATACTGAAGCTTACGTATGTAAAACACTATGGACCACGCATGCGAAAAGAATTGCAGTTCACTTATGTCAAAGATTGAAGCTCACACATGTAAAACTATTGCAGCTAACATATGTAAATAAAAATGCATATGAGTGAATATAACAGCGTACATCAAGTTTATAACAAACAACAAAAAATTAGATTACAACCCACTAACAGAACAAGTAATACAACTATACCTTATCAGCTACAACATCTAGAGGGGACGATGCATCAGCCAAGACCTCATCCTTTCCAGAGCCATCGTAGGACTCTTTGTGCACATCACAAGCAGCAACACCAGTCTACGGCCATAGAACAAACCAAAAACGAAAATAAGATGGTAACGACCAAAAAAGAAAAATCTTCAACTATGCACAAGCAATACACACTTTACAACCGTGAAGTACACAAAAAAACAATAAAATGGAAAGCAAACAAATGCAAGTTCAATAAGAGGGACGCATGGCAGAACAGACATGGCAGAAGTACTTGTACCTGACCAACTCCATCGTCCCTAGTCCCATCGACACCAGAAGATTCCACTCCAGCCTATCACAAAAAACAAAAATAGTGAGGAGCAGTCAACATAATACACAAAAGAGCTTCAAAGCCACAAAAAACCTAGAACATACATTATCAGCGCCAACACCAGCGTCCTGAAGATTCATTTCATCCAAAATATGCCCAACATCCTTCTCATACCGACTGCAGTTTTCCTCCTGTGAATGTCTCAATTGAGCATACGAAGACCGAACATTCGTCACTGCAATCTTCAGGCTTTCAATCATGCCACAATCAAAATTGTGAGCAGCAACAATATCTTGATCTCGTGGGCCATGGCCAATAGGGAAAAAACCAGCAACTGTCCTCAACCTGTCACCAGAGGTTGGCAAATCTTTAGTCAACTTCAAAACCTTCAGAAGAAGCTCATCAATCTCCTCGTGTTTTTTGCCGCCAATAAATCTCTGTTTAAAAGAGCTTTTATTATCAAACACTGTCGAGCCATGAAACCACGAGTACGTGACACCTCATCATCACAGGCAGGAAGCTGGCTACAAATAGGCTCATAAAACCTAGCATGAGTGCTAGGCCCCGCATCAGAGCTGCCGTGTACAACTGCAACAGGACGGTTGTACACAATATCACCTGACGCCTTCCACTGAAAAAAAAGACAACATGCAAAGAGAAGTACACATGTGAGTACTAGAAAAGTTCAGATTTATAATTGTTGCACTTTTTTTTAATCTGATATTAAAAAATTAGATGCACTAACCGGTAGCTTCCCAAATTTATAAGTTTCCAAGTAAATCTTTCCCTTCACAAGCACATCCTCATTGTACAACTTCATCAGGTCCTTGGTCGTCAGGTATGACGCACGTGGCGTCAACATGTGCATGACTAAAAATTTGTGAAGCTTCAAGCAGTCAACATACATAATCAGGGGGACAATGGCATAACCCTCTGCACAATTCTGCTTGCTGCCTTCTGTTTGCCACCTCACCACAGCTGCCTGCAACTTATCAACAACAAGCTGGCAAAAGTCCATCTGAGCCATAGCCGCATAATCCATGTTCTCTACCATTGCAGCAACTCTACCCAAACGAACTGCAGGCCCGGGGCACAGCAAATTCCGGTAAAGTATCAGGAAGAACACCTTTACAGCAAGGTCAACAGTCACATGATCATCTTCCTCCACCAACACCTTCAACTTCTCAAGCAAGTCCTTGACACCTATACTTTTTAAATGCCTAAAGCCAAGCTCATCCTTAAGGGTAGTCAACGAGTCATCATGTCCGCTGGCAGCAGGCATGGGTGCAGTGTGACGTCCCATAGGTAAATAAAAAATGTGATAAACTTCATCACGATTGATTTGAAGAACCCTGCCATTCCCAAAGTCCATTATCATGGTGGTAGGGTCAATCACTCCCATCAGATAGCACATAAGAATGCGTGACACACTTTTCTTTACTGACAGTTCAAAGACAACACCGAATCCAGCATCCCGAACACGACTACAATGTGCCTCTTTCAACAAAGAAGCAGCCTTGCAAACAGTGGGAAGCGACAAACATACGGTCTTGTTAAATCGAGAATCATCTCCCTCAGCATCATCTTCAGTTGCATTGCTCTTACTAGACTTCTTCCTCTGTGTAAAGGGAAATGCAATCCACATTAGAAGACTAGCCATAAAAAAGAGACATGGAAAACACAGATAGAATAACAATGAAGGAAACAAATGCAGTGCACTTCAACAAACCTTTGGAGCAGCATCCACCTCCTCGCCAGAGTCACCACCAACATCTTCATCGACATCATCGCATGCACGCTTGGGTAGACTCTTAGATGAACCACAGTCTTTGCGTCTACAAGGATGAACATCCTTCACATAATCAGCAAGCACAAAGTTGTCATCATCAAAGTTGGGACCTTCAGTGACATGTAGTCGCTTGCGCTGAGGATCATCCTTTCCACCAGCTTCAGCAGTTCTCTTGCCAAGATTCTTCTTCATGCCAGCAACACGTGGACTCCGCCGAGGTGTACCGCCTTCCTCAGCAACAGTACTCAGCCTCTTCTTCTGCAAATAAGGCTGCTTCACCTTAGCAAATTTGGCACCCTTGGCACCATCTGCAGCTCTCCTCTGCTTCTCCTTCTCCGCAAACTCTTTTGAGTCACTTTCAAACCTCAACTTCTTCTTGCTTTGCTTCAACTCATATTGACGAAGTTGTTCCAAGACCATCCAATCCTGTGTAACTTCCTCTGTACCATCAACAGACTGCGATTGTTTTTCAAACAAGACGGGACGTCTCTGGTCAAATCTCACACCAACATTACCCTCTGCAAAATAATGGTCAATAAATTGAGTAAACTCCTTAAACCCAGGAACCCCAGCATGGAAAACAGACACTGCGTCAAAATGAAGTTTGACTATGGTCGTTAAAAAGTGCACAAAAAGAACAAATGCAGTACACTTAGACATATGAATGCAGTGCTCCAAGCATAATCTCAAAATAAAAAATAATGCATTGTACAAAAAACTTGAATAAAACAACAATGCATTTCACACATACATATAGTGGAGTTCACATATACAAATAAATGCAGTGCTGCATACACTAACTTCATGTTTGTTCCCAACAAAATGCCGGACTAGATACAACAAGGCAACACCAATTTGTACAACATCAAGTAACCAGCATATACAAAATTAAACAAATCAATCACATACCAGAAGGAGGGGCCACACTTATGGCAGAAGATTCAATCGGTGAATTCACTTGATGTCCTCCCTCGACACCATGATCCTTACCACCAGGACAACGAGAGTCAATTGGTGTATCATTATGAGCACTGCAATCACCTACTGGATTCAAAAAGAACCAGAAAACAGAAATTACAAAACATCACATGACAAAATAATGCAAATGAATGCTAACAACTAACAGAGCATAAACCAATATGCAGGATCAATTAGGAAACTGGATAAACATCAAATAAAATAAACAAAGCCTAAAATAAGCACTCCACATACCCTGAACTCCTCCTCCCACTCTGCTCGGCGAAGACATGGCGTTTGCCTGTAGCACAAGGACGAAGTGACAAATATAAGCAACAAAATTGGTGAAAATCTCACGAAACCCTAGATCCACCTTGCTACACACGACTATCGACTTCAAAATGAGATAAAATCGACTACCTACGAAAAAATTACACAAGCAAAAAACAGCAACAGCAACTACGAGAATCACAAAACAAGACGAGGGGACAATCAAGAACGAGGCCAAGCGGAACGTACCAAAAAAGGGTGCGGGACGGCGGCAGGGAGGGGGGCGGCGACGGGAACGAAAAGGAAAGGGCTGTGGGAGTGCAGCAGCAACAGCTCGTGGAGACGGCCGCAATGCGGAATGCAGGAATAAGGACCTCTTGAGGGTGGCGATTACTGTGGGCGATGACGGTTTTGCTTGAGGGAGAGATGCCTCGGGAGAAACTGCAAGAGAGGAGAGGGGATTGTTCTCGGTCTCTCTCCCTGTCAACGGAGCGGTGGGATCGCTTGGAAGGGACACGTAGGAGGCCCGCGTGTGGCAAAGGGTCACAAAAAATGGGCCGGCCCGGCTAAAATAAGACAGACTACATCAAAACGCACATGATGCAGTTCTCTGTGAAGAATAATGAAGTTCATACAATAAAACAAAATAAAATACATACAGTTCGTAAAAAAGTTAAAATAAAAAACAACATGCATGTTAAGAAAATGCCACCGAAAAAAAGTCTACCTTCAAATAAGTGTCACACAAAAAAAGTGGGGGGGGCAACCCCCCCCCCCTTCCCCTACCCCTCCCGTACCAGGGACTGCAGTAAGTACAAGCAAAAAATAGATGCAGTACGCAACGCTAGAAAAATGCAGTGCATTTTGTTACATGATGCAGTACGATATAGCAATCCAGGTCTGGATTACCTACATTAATAAATACACGGTATAGAACACAGCGAAAAACTCTTAAAATTGTGGAATACATTGTACTTTTTTCAAGGGCTGCAGCAAGGACACGCAAAAAACGGTGAAGTACGCACATGTAGACAAAATGCAGTTCCGTATTGTAGACGATGCAGTGCAGAACTATAACCAATGCAGTTCCATTATCACGCAGGATACATATAAACGTGACAAAATGCTCGTTCGCACAAAAAGTGGTGGTTAAAAAAATTATTGATTAAAAATAAAATAAAACCACGTTAAAAAAACCACATTCGCATACAACCACACCCAATCTTAGTGGTTCCATCGCCACAAGCCCACGATCTGCACAACCGCACCGTCAGCAAGATCGTGCAGTTCTCTGATGCGGCCATCCCACCCCCGCCCTCCCCTTAAATTCAGACCCCTGCCAAAGGCCTTCTTATCCACAACAACACAAGTATCCATTGTGCTGCCACCAAATCGCTCCATATCCATGCAAAAACACCAATCCCTACTACCGACGATGGCGTTCGCCGACGAGTACAAGGGCGACCAGGCCATGGAGCCCCACGGCAACACCAAGTTGCACGTCATCCACACCAACGATAAGAAGCACATGGCAATCTCCCTCGCCCAGTACGAGCGCCACCTCAGCCTCCAGCGCCACAAGATCGTTGGCATTGACCTCGAGTACAACAACGAGCCTGAAGCAACGCAGAAACCCACCCTCTGCTAACTCTCCATCGACAAGAATCACCCGGTGCTGCTCTTCCAACTAAGCGCCGCTGAAAGGTGCACTGTCTTTGACAACTTCCTCGCCGACCCCAGGTACACCTTTGTAGGCTTCTCCATCGACGGCGACAAAACCAGGCTAGAGCGCGTCAATCTGGAGGTCGCCAACTTTTCGTCGACATCCAGAAGGAGCGGAGGGTGCCCGAGGCAACCAAGGAGTTGGACTACCTTGGAGACGTCTCCGGCATGCTCATCGACGACTACTACAACAACAAGAAGAAGAAGATCACCGATGACGAACACAAGCATTGGGGCACCCTGCCTCTGTCCATGAGGCACATCGAGTACGCAGCAAAGGACGCCTATGCAGCATACAAGATATGGAACCGCATCACCCTCACCCAGGACGGGCTTCGTCGTGCAAAGCTGGAGAAGGAGGAGACCCCTAAGAAGCGCACCAAGAGTAGCTAGGGATGGGGAGATGCTAACTGGTGAAGCAGAAGATGGTGCCGGCCAAGAGCCAACAATGCCAGTGTCGTTTTAGAATAATCATCAAATTAGCTTTATGTTGTTTGCTTATGTATCGTTAGTTTGCTTGTGTGCTGAACTTAGTTTGCTTGCCATGTAGAATCGCTTGTAAGGATGAACTTTGATTATGTTATATTGCTTTCTGTTCAACTTACTTTGCTGATGATGGACTTGTCGTACATACTGCTTGTGGTAATTTGGTTTTTGTTGTTTGGTTATGTATCATTAGATTCGAGCAGTGCACAAAACAAAAATAAGATGCAGTGTGCAAATAGGACACATGCAGTGCAAATTGTGTACGAATGCAGTACACACTCTGTCGAATGAAGTTTACACATACCCAACAAAGTAGTGCATGCCCCTAAATTTGAAAAAAGAATACATAAGAGCAAAAACATAAAAAGAAAAATGTGAACACGTAAATAATCAATGCAGAGTAGAAATATATGAACGTGCAGTACAGAACCATAATCAATGGAGTACACGTCTGATTTACTAAGCAGTGCACTCCCATACATTGGAAAAAAAGATTGCATAATAGCAAAAACACGAAAACTAAAATGAGAACTATACATGCAGTAAGGAATGCGTGCACATGCAGTACAGAACCCTGATCAATGCAGTGCACGGATGATTTACTAAATGCAGTGCATGCCCCGACATTGAAAAAATACTTAAGACAGAAAAATACAAAGAAAAAAATTGACCACCCAGGTGCAACCGGCCCCAGCCAGTCTCGTAATAGGTCTGCGCCCACAGAAGGCGAGTCGTTCTGACTCACAATGCATGGGGCCGGCCACACATGGGCCCACAGGTCAGAGAGCAGAGAGCAGCGAGCGCCGTGTATAAGCGCCCAAATAAGTAACCAGAGGAGTTCGATACGGCAGCCTCGCCAGCACTTATAAACAGGTCGGGCGCGCCTTCCGCGGGCGAGGTGGGACTAAACATTAGGTTGCACACCTCGCACCGGGAACCAGCCGTGCTCACAGGCCGACTTGGGCCCAATGCGTCTTCACTCCCCGAACACAGGGCCAACACACAAAACAGAGGCCACTGAAAATTTAAAAAAAATCCCAAATACCATACACAAACACAGGCCCAACCATGCGTTCCGCAATTCATCGTGATATGACAATGCAGTTCGCTATTTTCAAGTAAGCAGTCATGTTGCTTCTCAAATGCATTCGCGTACACTGAATCAGAACCAATCCACCACCTAACACCAACCACAACATTTATTACTTTCGTTGCTCAATTGGTTGCACAAAAACGTATTCATTCATGCTCTAGACTAACACAACTCCTCCCCCCGTTCCTCATTTTCTTCAAATCATAGATCTAGGGTTCATCCCATCCCCGGCTCTTCTCTGGAATTCCACTGAACCCGCCATGGAGTTTAAGTGCGGGTGTTTGGCAAGGATGGCGCCAGTAGCGGACACATGTGTGTACGTAGAAGGTCTAGAGCTCACCAACACCGACTGGCGCAGCATGCTCGGGTGCCTGATGATACCCAACAGGGGGTTTCGTCTGCCATTTCTTTATTGCCTCACAACCGCAGATCTGCAGGAAAGTTGGGTATGTTTTCGCCTCACAATTTTGGACATAATCTAGCCTACAAATCCACATCTGAATATATAGTTCAATCAATTTGTTCAGTAGTGTCAACAAAAATACAAAACATAATTTGTTTTGTTGTTCAGATTTGTTAGCTATTAAGACTAGATGCTTCCACCTATCTTTCTTCAGTACCACACCAGGTATCGACACTAGTTAGATCAGAACCCCAACACACGAACAAAAAAAGGGTTAGTAGATAAGCGTTGCAGTTCTCTTAACATACTGGCGAAGTACACTATTACTGACATTGCAGTACAAGCATGTTGCAGTATAATATATATCCTAGTAAAACTAGGGGTCAATTCTGTATATAAGTTTGTTCATACATTGCAACTACTTTAGAAAATAGCAGTCATATATATGTAAGTATTTAAGTCAACACAAATAGATCATCCTCAGTATAAAAGAAAAACATTTGTTGTTTACTTACTGGTTGGAAAGATTTTGTCTCCCAGAATGGATTTGAGGTTGGAGAAGTGGCCATGGTGTTTTTCTACAAAGAAGAAGACTCCATCAAGTTTACAATATTTGCACTCTAGGCTGTCTAATATGAAGCAACCAATATTTCTAATGCTTTGCTTATGTTGTATGCTTTAAAATTATGTCCATCAGACACTTGAATGATGCCTATTTAAAGTATGCAACCTCAACTGCGTCATTTTATCATCCTTTTTAGACAAAGTTGCTATTGGCAGTAATGCAGTTCTCTCAAACACATAGTGTGGTACTAATAATAATAAAAAGCAGTCCTCTGAACAGTAACAAGTAAATGCAAAATGGTCGAAACTTTACAGTTAACATATGATGTTCAAAAACAATTCTCATAGTATGTAGTTCAAAAAAATCTTATAATAACTATTCAGCTAACACAAGCATATAATGGACCATCCATTCTAATAGCAGTACAGAAGTGCATATTATGCAGTCATCTAGAACACAGAATGCAGTCTAAGAAAAGAGAAATCTCATAAGCAGCCATAACCACTGTAATGCAGCTACAACAAAGTACACTACTAACGAAAATGCAGTGCACTACAACATATGCCACAACTACAACAAATAAAATTAAAGCAGTAAAACTACAAACATGCAGTAGACTAACACAGGTGTCAATTTCACTCGCACTTCCATAACTCGCCTAAAAATTGTACAACCACTAAACTATCAAAAAATATCCCCGCAAAAAATTACATGGAAGACACAGCAACTGGACAAACAACATCAGCTTTCATTTAAAAAATGCGATTCAAAAAATGACAATTATACCCGCAATACAATGAATTCAAACCTATAGCAACAATAATTACAATATTCAAACATGCATGGACGGGCAAAATCCAAAAAATCAACAAGAACAAAGGAGCGGACGAAGCTCACCCGCCTGGACAATCAAATTAACAAGAATTGAAAACTCACTCCTAAAAATTAACAAATTATAGAGTGAACAGACCGATTAAAACGAACGGAATCAAAACATTCCTAATAAAAAACAACATCCGAGCACAAAAAAATCGCATCTGATGTGACACGAACAAACAGAGAAAGCTCGTCCGCCAAATCCCTCGATTTGCAAGCACTCTAGTAGATTTTCCTGTAAATTAGAAAGAATAAAGCTAAAATGAGATGCAGAGACAAACTAAATCATCCCGCAACACCCGATTCCATACAGAAAAAATGGGCGAACACCAGAAAATGAAGCAGTTCTCCCATGAAGCATTGCAGTGCCCAACGTAAAGACAATGCAGTTCGCTTCTGTTGTATGTGTAGTGCGGAAGTGTTATCAGAATAACTATTCT
>NC_057801.1:567318456-567371770 GCF_018294505.1 Triticum aestivum
ACATCTGGGCTATTCTGTTACGCATAACAGAATATTATTCTGTTACCCTTTTTGAACTGACGGTTTCAGGTGGTTCTACTGATGTTTTCGAAGCGGTTGAACTGATGCTTTCAGTTGTGTTTAACAGATCGTCTTCTTTAGTTCAAAAACTTTTTATAATTTTTTTGTTGGAATGGGGCGTGTAATATATCGTTGGAAAGCTTTTGACAACCATATTTAAAGTATATTAAACGTTTTTTTTGCAAAATCATTATGGTTTAAGAGCAATTTTGTAAAAACCATTTTTTTCAAAACCAAAAACGTGAATCGTATTTTGGACTCAATTTTCAAACCGTTTGTCGGAATTGAGCAAATAAGATGGCGTTGGAAAGCTGGTGAAAATCCGCATCTTCTATATATGTATTGTTTTTTCTAATTCTATATGATTTAAACGTAATTTGAAAACCGGTGAAATTCTGGGTGAAACGTATTTTCGCGATTTTTTGCAAATGGTTTGTTGGATTGACACAAATGATATGGTGTTGGAAAGCTATGGAAAAAGCGCAAATTTTTCGTATAGAAATGTTTCTTTAATTACTTACAGTTTAAAAACAAATTCGAATACGGTTAAATTTGATTTTGAACGCGATTTTTTAAAAAGTTTGCCGAAATATGGCAAATAATATAGCGTTGGATAGCTATCGAAAATGCAAAACTTAGTCATGTTGAACGTTCTCTCTACTTCGCAAACGTTTAAGAGTAATTTAGAATACGGCATGACGAATTCTGCTATTTTCTCGTCTGAAAAAACAGAGTAGTCGTACTGATATATGTGTATGTTTCTACTGAGCTATTTTTGTAGAGTAATTTTAAATGGTTACGAAAAAGGGTACTTGTACTGATACTTGCATGGGTTTGTACTAAGCGTGTTTTCACTAACTAGACTTTGCTCTATTTTTTGGGTAATATTTTTCTCGTAAGTTTTCAACGGTTTACTATATCGTCGCCCCTGTACTTGTATGGTTTGTATCATCGAACTAAATGATATTTTATTCAAAAAGAAAATGTATTTTTTTTGAACTCAACATTTTTTTGACAACGATGTTCTGAACTTCTCTCATTTTATGACTTGTACTGAGGTACTTACTAAGCAGGATTTTCATGGGGTTTCTTTTTTTGCTTGAACTTTACAATTTGAATTTCTGTCATTTATTTTATTCCGAACGGACCACCGTTTTTAACTCGTACTGAGGTACTTACTACGCCCGAACTGGGGTGGCAGTTCGCCAAGACGGCGGTTGAGAAGGCTCGTTGCGCTGATTGGTGGCGCTGGGGTGGTCCTCGCCGGCGGGGGTTGGAAGCAGGCGGCGGCGCCGGTGGCGTGTGGAGGCATGAGGCGTCGCCGGCGGCGGGTGGAGGCAGGGCGCGGCGCCGATGGCGGGTGGAAGCAGGGGGTGGCGCCGGCGGCGAGTGGAAGCAAGGGGCAGCGCGGCGGCGAATAGAAGCAAGGGGGGCGGAGCCACGTCGAGAGGAAGTTGGGGGCGGAGCCGGCGGCTGGTAGAAGCAGGCGGCAGAGCCGGCGGCTGGTAGAAGCAGGGGGCGGCGCCGCGTCAGGTGGAAGCAGGGGCGGAGCCAACGGCTGGTGGAAGCAGGGGGCGGCGCTGTGTCGGGTCGAAGCAGGGGCGGAGCTAGGAAGTGGGTTTGTTTCGAGCGTGCAAAATGGGTCGGGCCTCTATAAGGGGCGAGGGTTAACAGAATAATATTCTGTTACCGATAACAGAATATATATATATATATGTATATATATATATATATATGTGTGTGTGTGTATAAGGTTCCATTAAACCTGTCTTTCATCCAACCATTTTATAGACCTTCCCACTTCCTTTATTTTTTGTTTTCATTAATCCTATATCTGAATTTTCTTCCTTTTTCTTTTTCGATGTAAACTGAGTTTTCTCTCAGTACATTTCCCTAGAACCAACTCAACTGTCCCACGCCTAGCCTAAAAAAATAATACCCCACGTCTTATTAACTCATCAAATTAAAATGATATTTTATTTTGTGAATTGAAAGTTCTTACAAAATAATAATAATAATTGTTTATATATAACTTGACAAGTTAACTCCTAGTGATTGCATACATAAGCTTGCAAAGATTTTACTGACCAATGCAGTAATAGACGTGCAATCATGTGTTTATGTTTTTATAACATTTCTCCGTCCAGCCCAACATGATATTTTCACCCAGCCTAGCAAGTCGCGGATTTCGAGAAAAATGCAAATGGGCTTTAAATTCTACCATATATATGAACGGGTTGCGTAGATGCTACATCACTGTTTCACCCAACCCACCAAATGGACTAAAAACAAATGGACTAGCTGACATGTGGGCCAGTAGGTCGAAGCCTAATCAAGGTGTTGGATTTACATCCAATGGCCGACATTCTTCTTCAATCTCTCGTCTTCTTCCTCCAGCGCTGCCGGGACCGCCTGCTCCAGCCTCCGGCGTCCAGTGGCGTTGTTTTGTGCGCCTCGCAGCGAAACGCTACCCCGCCGACGGCCAGGCCATCCCTCCACTCCGCACCTCCTGTTATTCTCCGCCGAGTGTAGGCCCACCCCGCACCTGAACCAGTCAAGTTTCCCACTCCTCTCCGTCTTCGACTCCACTGCCGCGTCTTCCCCATCTCTAGGTCATTCCAGTTTGGGGCCTCACCCTCGTCCACCACCTCGCTGCGCTCGGCATGGCGTGGTCAACAAACGAGAGTCATCGGAAGAGGACTGTACATGAGAGCCTGATGGCTGGGGCCCACGAGGTCCATGGTCGCACGCAAGGAAAGTTCCTCCTTATTAAGCTGTTTCCTTCCCCTGACAGCTGGGACCCATCGGATGTATCTTTGCACGGAAGGAAGTGCCTCCTTGTTATGCGAAAAAACTATTCCTCCCGATGACAGCTGGGACCCGGTAGATTTGGTGGCTGACTTGTGGGCCTACTAAGCAGACGTGTACGCAGGGCTTTGTCAACTTAATCAACAGATGATTCTAGTAGCTGGACCGTTGGATGTTAATCCAACAGCCGTGCTTCTTCTTCAACCTCTATTCTTGCTCATGTCTCTCGTGGGTGGCAGTGCTACCGCGCACCCGAACCAGTCAAGTTTCCCACTCCTCTCCATCTGCGATTCCACTGTCGCGTCTTCCCCATCTCCGGGTCATTCCAGTCTGGGGCATCTTTGTCATCCACCGGCCTTGGTGCGCTCAGCACGGTGTGGTCAACATGGTCAACAAACGAGAGTCATCGGAAGCCTCACACCGCAGCCGAACCAGTGAACCCTTGTACTCCTCTCCGCGCGGGCTTCCACTGCCGCGTCTTCCCCGGCTCCGCGTTATCCCCTTCCTAGGCCTCGCCGTTGTCCACCGCCCTGGTGATCTCGGCGTGGAATGGTCAACATGGTCAAGGAACGACTTCCATCGGAAGAGTACTGTACATGGAGAGGCTGATAGCTGGGTCCATGGCGGCCGCAAGGAAGTGCCTCCTTATTACGCGCAAAATAATTATTCCTCCACCTGACAGCAGGGACTCACCGGACGGGCCACCGTATTTCGCGAAAAAATGTTTCCCCCCTGACTGTTGGGAACCACCGGACGGGCCACTGTATTTCGCAAAAAAAAACATTCCCCCAGCTGTCAGCTCAGACCCACCGGAAGTGCCTCCTTACTACACACCAAAAAAATGAATACTCCCCCTGCTAGCTGGGACCCACCTTGGTGGGAGGCTGACTTGTGGGCCTACTAAGTTGACAGGGATGGAGGGATTTGTCAACTTAGTCAATATGAACGATTCTAACTCTAGTGACCGTACAATTTCCATTCAACGGCCGTAGTGCTTCTTCAACCTCTGGTCTTCTTGCTCCAGCCTCCCAAAGCAGCGCCGGTCGTGTCGCATGCTCCTTCCTCCCGTGGCTGGTTGTGTTGATGCGGAGGCCTCACACCGCCCTACTATTCCCACCGCTCACCAGGCCCTGCGGTGATGGCAGCCTCACACTGCGGCCGAACCAGTGAACCCTCGTACTCCTCTTCGTGCGGGCTTCCACTGTTGCGTCATCCCCGGCTCCGTGTCGTCCCCTTCCTAGGCATCACCGTTGTCCACCGCCCTGGTGCTCTTCGCTTAGCGTGGTCAACGTGGTCAAGGAACGACTTTCATCGGAAAAGTATTGTACGTGGAGAGGCTGACAGCTGGGTCCATGGCGGCCGCAAGGAAGTGCCTCCTTATTATGCGCAAAATAATTATTCCTCCACCTGACAGCAGGGACCCACTGGACGGGCCACCGTATTTTGCAAAAAAAAACGTTTCCCCCCTGACTGCTGGGACCCACCAGCTACATCTTTCCACACAAGGAAGTGCGTTCGAGCAAAAAAATGATTCACCCCCTGACTGTTGGGACCCACTAGCTGCATCTTCGCACGCAAGGAAGTGCCTGACAGTTGGGACCCACCTGGTCGAAGCGTACGTAGTGTTGTCATTGTGGTCGCGTACGTGTACGTACATACTGGTCAATGTAGAGGCACGCACGTGTCGTAGTAGAGGCGTGCACGTAGCATGTACACGTACGTGCAGCGGCCAATGTGCAAGAAAGACAATACGGACACATATGTACATACGGGTGGGGTCTCGAACGCCTACTCGCGCATACGTACGACCAGGGCTCGTGTACATGGCTGGGTCGGAATGGAGAAACTGTGTCGTCGTCGTGTTCATGGGGAGGCAACAGAATGCGTTGTGTTCATCGGGAGGCAACGGAATGCGTCATGTTCATCGGGAGGCAATGGAACGCGTGGGAGCCAACCGGCTTGGATGGAACAGCTGATGGAAACGAGGCCCGGCGTACCGCAGAACGGAGGAAACGACCTTGTGTTCGACCGACCACGTTCGAAACGGGATCCTGTTCATCGGGAGGGGTCTGGCGTACCGCAAAACGGAGGAAATGGACTTCTGTTGGACCTCTTATGGTCGAAATGGGGTCATGTTGATCGGGAGGGGTATGGCATACCGCAAAACGGAGGAAACGGACTTGTGTTGGAGCACTACAGTCGAAACGGGGGTCCTGTTCATCGGCAGGGGTGTGGCGTACCGCAAAATGGGGCTCCACAGGATATTGTTCATCTCCACTGTCGACCTCCTCCAGCCTCCATGGGCTACTATTCATCAACTGTCGGCCTCCTCCAGCCTCCACATGCGACTGTTCATCCACGGGCTCCTGTTCATCCAGCCTCCACCGCGCGCTACTACACCGGCTACTGTTCAACCAGCCCTCTCCACGGGCTCCTGTTCAACCACCCCTCCACGGGCTACTATTCATCCACCCCTCCACCATCTACTGTTCATCCAGCCCTCCACGGGGTCTTCCTGTTCATCTAGCCATCCACGGGGTCCTGTTCATCCAGCCCCAACCGGCTCGATCGATCGGGGTCTTGTTCATCCAGAGGCAACACCACGGGGTCATGTTCATCCACCCCCATCGGGAACTGTTCATTCAAACCCCCCTGCAACGCTCACTGTTCATCTAGAGGCAGCATCGATCGGCTTCAGTTAGCAGCAGTAGCGAAGGAATCGCTCGATTGGGTTCAGTTAACAGTCATCGATCGATCACTCGGGTTCAGTAACGCGTAGCCTACAGTGCAATCACTCGGGTTTAGTAGGCGAACGCCTCGCTCGGGTTTAGTTAGAGCCCAACACCTCGCACCCACGCGCGTGCGTGTATGAGAGAAACGCGCAAACCTCCATGCATCGCTCGACCCCGACCACCCACCGTAATCGGGAACACCCCGATATTTTCCTCGCCCTCACTTCTACCACGGTTTTTTCCGTCATGGACGGCCCAAAGAATGTCATGCAGCTGTGTCTCCGGCCCGCCCAGGATGAAAAGCCCATTTTGTGTCATGATTTTTTGTCATAGAAGTAGGAGCCCACCACATCTATGATGATACCAGGTTTTGTCACAATTATCATCATAGAAGTGTCATAAGTATGACAGAAAAAAAATCATTCGGCCCAAAAGGTCACAGATGTGTCTTTTTTTTGTAGTGTGTACGCGTCCTTGGCTGCATACTTGACGTGTTGTTCATCCGGTCTCTCATGCCAGACACTGTGCCAGGCGTTCTTGTCCTTCGTGCTCTCATCCTTCATCTTCATGTAGTAGGGGTCGATGATGGCCGAGGTGAGGTCAACTAGGGAGTTCTATTTGTTGTTGTTGCTGCCCCAGACATTGTAGTGGTCCTGGATGTTGACAAGATTCTGGCATTTCAAGCTTTTAGATCGTTGGCGGTGTCCACCGTAGCGAAACTGTAGTCGGAGCTGTTGATAAACTGGAGAAACGCTCGCAAGGCCTTGTGGCCAGGTGGTAGTGGTAGACAAGGATGTCATGTCACATGCACAACTGGGCGACGACAACCTTCTGCTCGTGCCCGGCACGACCGATGGTGTACTCGAGGTCAAAGCCGACCACTTGGTACTTGTCCTCAGCAAGCAACTGCTCCATAGTTTGGTTGGAGCTCTCCACCGAGATCGGCACGTTCGTGTACACCACCGAGAGGGCCTTCCCCCTCACGTGGGTGTCCACTACATGATGCGTGGTGAACTGCCCGCCGTTGTCGTCGTCGGCCGCTGGGAGCATGATACGTCTCCAACGTATCTATAATTTTTGATTGTCCAATGCTATTATATTACCCGTTTTGGATGTTTATGGGCTTTACTTTACACTTTTATATCATTTTTGGGACTAACCTACTAACCGGAGGCCCAACCCGAATTGTTGTTTTTTTGCCTATTTCAGTGTTTCGAAAAAAAGGAATATCAAACGGAGTCCAAATGCGATGAAACCTACGGGAGTGATCTTTTTGGAACAAATGCAAACCTGGAGACTTGGAGTGGAAGTCAAGCAACAAGCGAGGCGACCACGAGGGTGCCCGGCACCCCCTACAGGTGGGCGTGCCCCCACCCTTGTGGGCCTCTCGGGCGTCCACCGACCTACTTCCTCCTATATATACCCACGTACCCCAAGAACATCAGAACAGACCACGAAAACCTAATTCCACCGTCGCAACCTTCTGTATCTGCGAGATCCCATCTTGGAGCCTTCGCCGGCATTCTGCCGGAGGGGGAATCGACTACCACAGACCTTCGGGTCCATAGTTATTAGCTAGATGGCTTCTTCTCTCTCTTTGATTCTCAATACCAAGTTCTCCTTGATCTTCTTGGAGATCTATTCAATGTAACTCTTTTTGTGGTGTGTTTGTCAAGATCCGACGAATTGTGGATTTATGATCAAGTTTATCTATGAGAAATATTTGAATCTCCTCTGAATTCTTTTATGTGTGATTAAGTTATCTTTGCAAGTCTCTTTGAATTATCAGTTTGGTTTGGCCTACTAGATTGATCTTTCTTGCAATGGGAGAAGTGCTTAGCTTTGGGTTCAATCTTGCGGTGTCCTTTCCCAGTGTCAGCAGGGGCAGCAAGGCACGTATTGTATTGTTGCCGTCGAGGATAAAAAAGATGGGGTTTATATCATATTGCATGAGTTTATCCCTCTACATCATGTCATCTTTCTTAATGCGTTACTCTGTTCTTTATGAACTTAATACTCTAGATGCAGGCAAGAGTCGGTCGATGTGTGGAGTAATAGTAGTAGATGTAGGCAGGAGTCGATTTACTTGTCACGGACGTGATGCCTATATACATGATCATGCCTAGATAATCTCATAATTATTCGCTTTTCTATCAATTGCTCGACAGTAATTTGTTCACCCACCGTAATACTTATGCTATCTTGAGAGAAGCCGCTAGTGAAACCTATGGCCCCCGGGTCTATCTTTTACCATATAAGTTTTCAATCTACTTTTATTTGCATCTTTACTATTCCAATCTATATCATAAAAATACCAAAAATATTTATCTTATCATATTATCTCTATCAGATCTCACTTTCGCAAGTGGACGTGAAGGGATTGATAACCCATTTATTGTGTTGGTTGCGAGGTTCTTGTTTGTTTCTGTAGGTGCATGGGACTTTTGAGGAGCCTCCTACTGGATTGATACCTTGGTTCTCAAAAACTGAGGGAAATACTTACGCTACTTTGCTGCATCACCCTTTCCTCTTCAAGGAAAACCAACGCAAGCTCAAGACATAGCAAGAAGGATTTCTGGCGCCGTTGCCGGGGAGGTCTTCGCTCAAGTCAAGACATACCAAGTACCCATCAAAAACTCATCTCCCTCGCAATACATTATTTGCCATTTGCCTCTCATTTTTTTCTCCTCCACTTCACCCTTGCCGTTTTATTCGCCCTCTCTTTACCAATCTCCTCTCTTTCGCTTGCCTTTTTGTTTGCTTGTGTGTTGGATTGCTTGCCGCGATTGCGCAAGATAATACCAAATTGTGTGACTTTTCCAATACCAGTAATAATGATTTCCTTAGTACTCTGATTGCTCCACTTCATGATGTTGAGTCTTGTGAAATCAATGCTGCTTTGTTGAATCTTGTTATGAAAGATCAATTCTTTGGCCTTCCTATTGAAGATGCCACTACCCATCTAAACAACTTTGTTGATTTGTGTGAGATGCAAAAGAAGAAAGATATGGATAATGATATTGTTAAATTGAAGTTATTTCCGTTTTCACTTAGAGGTCGTGCTAAAATTTGGTTTTCGTCTTTGCCTAAGAATAGTATTGATTCATGGAATAAGTGCAAGGATGCTTTTATCTCTAAGTATTTTCCTCCCGCTAAGATCATCTCTCTTAGGAACGATATTATGAATTTTAAACAACTTGATCATGAGCATGTTTCCCAATCTTGGGAAAGAATGAAATTGATGATTCGCAATTGCCCTACTCATGGTTTGAACTTATGGATGATTATACAAAAAAATTATGCCGGATTGAATTTTGCTTCTAGAAATCTTTTAGATTCGGCCGCGGGAGGCACTTTTATGGAAATCACTTTAGGAGAAGCTACTAAACTCCTTGATAACATTATGGCTAATTATTCTCAATGGCACACCGGAAGATCTACTAGTAAAAAAGTGCATGATATAGAAGAAATTAATGTTTTGAGTGGAAAGATGGATGAACTTATGAAATTGTTTGCTACTAAGAATGCTCCTATTGATCCCAATGATATGCCTTTGTCTACTTTGATTGAGAATAATAACGAATCTATGGATGTGAATTTTGTTGTAGGAATAATTTTGGTAACAATGCTTATAGAGGAAACTTTAATCCTAGAGCATTCCCTAGTAATTCCTCTAATAATTACGGAAATTCCTACAACAATTCTTATGATAATTTTAACAAGATGCCCTCTGATTTTTAGAATAGTGTTAAAGAATTTATGATCTCTCAAAAGAATTTTAATGCCTTGCTTGAAGAAAAATTGCTTAAAGTTGATGATTTGGCTAGGAACATTAAGGCTTTCGCTTGATGTTGATTCTTTGAAACTTAGATCTACTCCTCCTAAGCATGATATTAATGAGTCTCTCAAAGCCATGAGAATTTCCATTGATGAGTGCAAAGAAAGAACCGCTAGATTGCGTGCTAAGAAAGATTGCTTTGTAAAAGCGTGTTTGTCGGTGTCAAAACTGGCGGATCTCGGGTAGGGGGTCCCAAGCAGTGTGTCTTAGGATCAATGGTAATAGGAGGCAAGGGACACAATGTTTACCCAGGTTCGGGCCCTCTCGATGGAGGTAAAACTCTACTCCTGCTTCATTAATATTGATGATATGGGTAGTACAAGAGTTGATCTACCACGAGATCAGAGAGGCTAAACCCTAGAAGCTAGCCTATGGTATGATTGTTGTTTTATATGTCTATCGACTAGCCTGGCCCCGGTTTATATAATGCACCAGAGGCCTAGGATAACAAGAGTCCTAGCCGAATATGCCGGTGGGGGAGGAGTCCTTGTCTTGATCGCCAAGTCTTGTGGATTCTTCCTTGTATGCGGCAGCTGTCCGGACTGGCCCATGAGTATACAGCCATGGGGGTCCTCGGCCCAATCCAACTGATTGGGAGACGACGCATTGAGTACCCCCTAGTCCAGGACACCGTCAGTAGCCCCCTGAACCGGTCTTCAAGTTAGGGACGCTCCTCGATTCTTCCGAACTGTTCTTCATCTTCGGTTGTCGGTCTTGAAAACTGGTTCAACAAATCTTCTCATCTTCTATATTGAGGATCGCCGAAATGCATTCGACGAGTTTACACGTCGGGTATCCGAGGAGCCCCTTTAAGTTTCCGGCCTTTATCAATGCCTTGTTATTTTTATGCCACACCTCAGGTTCGGAGTTGTTCTCGGGAGGCAGTGTCCTGTTGTGTCCAAGCTCTAACGCCGGACTGCATTCAAGGTATCTCTTACAGCCGAGCACAATGTCGGACTGCTTCCCGGCTCTAACGCCGGAATGTATCCGAGCTCCAACACCGGACTATGTATCTGAGCTCCAACGCTGGACTGTATCCGAGCTCCAACGCCGGACTATGTATCTGAGCTCCAACGCCGGACTATGTATCCGAGCTCCAACGCCGGACTATGTATCCAAGCTCCAACGCCGGACTATGTATCCGAGCTCCAACGCCGGACTGTATCCGAGGTGTCGTAAATCACCTTGGTTCAAAGAAGTTTGAAGGAGTTTAGCCGAGCTTAATGCCGGAAATGCCCTCTATGGAGCCAGCCACTAGCGCCCGAGCTTTATGCCGGACTGCTTCCGAGGTGGTGCACCTCCCCGAATGTGGGCCGATTTTTGTCAATATTTTGATTGGTGCAATTTATTCTCTGCCGAGATACATAGCCAGTAGCCCTCAAGGTGGGTATCGGTCTAAAACCCGAGATGCACATGAAGGATGACATAAGACCGCTGATCCCCGTAGTCGCTGAGACTCAGGTTGATTTGCAAAATCGGTCTGAGGATCAAGTCCTAGCTCGGCAGAATACTTCGGGACACAAAAAGCGGTGTGCTCAGTCCTTGAGACTCAGGTTGGGTGCGGCCGACCAACCTGAGGATCAAAATCTCCTCGGAAACTGTATTGCACTTAAAATTTTCTGCATAGAACAGGCAATGCAGTAGCCCCCGAGACACTGGTCGGGTGGCAACACCAGATCAGGGGATCGATGTGCCCCTTTAATATTTGTAAATGATAAGCCCGAAGCCCAGTAGCCCCCGAGCCTTAATGCGGGCACGGGAGGCCAAATTAAGGATCGATATCCATAGTAAAATCACAAATTATGTGTAATGACTCTATGTATCCAAGTACTTTACGTCATTAATGCTCGGATCCGCATTGTACAAAACTTTGTTGACCGACCATCGGCTTCCACCTCCTAGGCCAATAGCCGAGGAGTGTTTGATGTACTTTATAAAGCCTTTATGAGGGCAAAGATTTACAACAAACAAGGCAATCTGGCCATACGATTTTATAAACAAAGGTACGCGGAGAGACATGTTATATTACTGTTTATCAGAAGAAATGTCTTCCAAAGAAAATAGTCCCGCTATCGGTTCCTTTCTTTGGGTTGTCATGCTAAGCATGATCATGAAACCTCAGCTCCAATGTAAGAGCAAAATATCGAGGATTTAGTTTGGGAGGCCAGTTTAGCCCCCGGTAGTGTTCGGCGACAGTCGAGGTCAAGCCGTAAACACTTCGGCCATTGTTATGAATGGCCCGTCGTTTAACACCATCATCGGATCGCCGACTAGTTTACGCTTATTGTGACAGTCAGTTTTCGGCTTTCTCCACTAAGGTGCTTAACCATGTGAGCTGGAAGCACAATCGCAGTGGTTCTCCCTTTGCACACGTAGCCGAACAAAGCAGAACATAGGAGGCAAGCGCAGGAGCCGGGCAACCCCACTATTGACCGAAGACACAATTCGAAACTGATGCATATATAGCAATATCCGAGAATGTTTTTGCCGATTCTCTAAAGGTGTCCGGCGTTGCACTATGAGACTTGTGTTGAAAACACACAAATAGTTTAAAAGTGCCGTGGGCTCGAAAAGCCAAAAAACTTATTCAAAAGGTTAATGTCCGAACTAGATAAAGTGTTCGGTGTCAATCCGAAAATTGGACTTTTAGAAAGAAAAAAGGTGCTTCTGCCGTGCTTTAACATGACACGTCCTATCTCAAAACTTCAAGCGGGTCAGCCTACGGCTTCAACCTCCTATCCCGAAGGCGGAGTACTTCTTACTAGGCCAGTTTAGCAAACTAAACTCTAGCGGCTTTGAGAGAGAAATTAGGCTCCCCGGCTAGTGACCGCACACTTGTGTCGAAAAAAAGGAGTGATAAATAATAATAAAAACTTTGCAATGACTAAGAAGAAAAACACTTATCATAAAACGGCTCATATAAATTTAAGAGCCCCCAAGTGACTTGGGTAAAAGAATGATTGCATGTACCGAAGTACTTATATCATATCTATGTTCAACCGAACTTTAAACGCGTCTTAACCGATCGTCGGCTTCTCCCTCTTCGGTCAAGGACCAAAAAGTGTTATGTACTCCATCTGTCAAGAATATCGATGGTGTTTCCAATAACCAGGCAATCAGGCCATAAGGCTGTAACAGACAAAGCACGCTCAGGGAACTTATGCTATATTACTACAAAGTGTAAGAAGCATCTTCGAAGAAAATAGTACCCCCACCGATACCTTTCTTCGGTGCTCATTGTTATTATGAGACTTGTGCAATAGATTTTTTGTACTCATGAGTTCCGTTGTGTGCCGGCCATGATTGAAAACAATAAGAGTGGTAGCTTTCGGCTTCATCCAGTCTGAGGTCCGGCTCGGGTGACCCGATCGTGACAATCGCAGAGGTGCTCCCTTTACTCCCTAGCCAAACAATCGGGAACGTAGGGGTAAGCACAGGAGCCAGGCAACCCAGCTTGCAAATCGCTTAAGTCAATATGGTGCATATTGTGGCGTAATACACGAACAAGGAACGAAGTCGTACAAGTATAACCATATGCAAGAGGAAAAAGCTTCATGAAGGAAGCCCCCAAGTAAACGGGGTATTTGAATTTGCGCATCACAAACAAAGTTTGGACAAGGAAATTTTTACAAGCAACTTTTTTCCAAAAAAGTATAATGCTTGGCTGAGCCGAACACAAGTTAAAAATTTAAAACTTTGAGCATGAAGACAACTTAGCTGGTTAATGTGTTTGGTATTGATGACGCGGTCCGAGCTTGATGCGGGGCAAGGTTCCATCCCCGAGTCGGTCCCGAGGTGTGACACTCCAAAAAAATTTGTTTTTGTTTTCAGCAAAAACCTTACTTGGTTTGAAAAAAAGGTCATTTAAATTCTTCCTAAAACCTCTCTCTCTCAAAAACTTTTTCCCTTGGCAAGGGCTTTGATTTTTGCATCCTCTGCAACCCTGGTATTTGGTTATTAAAAACCTTTCCTCTGAGTTTCCATTCTCAAAATCATTTTTTGGATTTTACTTTCTTTTAAAAAGAAACCCTAAGGATTTTGAAGCTACTCTTTTGTTTTGAACCATCCTTGGTTTTACCATGCCTCATGTGGTAAATCCTCCCAGAACCCCTCCCTCCACTTTGGGGCAATCCAAACCTTCTATCCCAACAAGTTAAATCCATTTTTGGATTTTATTCCATTTATTTTTCTCCCCAAAACAATTCTGTCATTTATTTTAAGCCTAGGTGATTTGCAAAGCAAGTGCCTAATTCCCTTTGAGTCTTGATCTCAAACCAACTCTTCTAGATAGTCTCTAGCACCCACAACCTAGAACCATCAAGATCCACTCTTCCTCTTTTCAAAATTTTCAAGTTTCATCCTCTGCAAGTTTGGACCAGATTTGTCAAATTGGTGATATTCATATCTCCTCTTCCCGAAAAATTCTACCAAAATTCAGGCAGCCCCCAGATGCAATGAGAGGCCACCCCACCAAAAATCAGCTCAAGGAAAATTCCCCACATGCCAAACCCATTTCGTCGAACACTTGGCCGGCACTATTCCTGTGCACTTTCAGAAAGTTCAGAGTTTGCAGCGTTGTTTTTCGTCAGAGTGTTGTCACTGATCACCCGTGCACCCTGGCGCTTTGCGCACGGCCCCTTCTCCCTGGCCAGAGCACCGCACGCCCTCTTGGACGGATGCAGGTGTTGGTGGCGGCGAGCATCGCCGATGCCGGCAGCTTCTGCGGTGGCAGAGCCACCCGTGGCGGCCAACGGAGCCAGCACCGGCTCGCAACGCCGTTCTGCGCCGCCCAATGCTCCCTAGCCCTCCGCGTGGCTTCATGCATACCAGCACACACCGCAGCACCGTCGTCGTGGCCCGGCAAGCACAGGGCGCGCCCTCTACCGCCACGGGCCCACGCCGCCCCGTTCTGCCGAAACCAGCCAGCACGCCCGATCCAACCTGGGTTAGCCCCAAAACGGAGCCCGTGGACCTCCACGTTGATGATCAACTGCCTAATCTCCCCGACCAAGCACTGCGCCGCTGTAACCATCGCCGGAGATCCCTGTTCTCGGCCACCGCCTCGGATCGCATATAAAAAGGAGCCCCGAGCTCGCTCTCGAGCACGCACCACCACTGCACCTCACCAGTACCCCGCCAAGCCACTAGGAGGACCTCGAGGAGGTCTCCCCCAACTCCGGCCGCCCTGATCCACCACGGCCACCAGCTCGAATCACTCCGGTGAGGCCATCCCTGACGCCCAAACCTCGTCAGTAGCCACCTCGAGCACCCAGTGAGCTAACCCAAGCTTCAATTTGACCTCCGCAGCCCTCCCCGGCGAGATCCAACTCCACCCGAGCCGCCGTCCACTGGAGCAAGGACCGCCGTCGACGTGGTGCTCGCCGGCGACCACCACCACCATCCACCGACGCGGTAGGACACCCTGAGCACGTAGGTACTCTCTGATCATCCTAACTCGCCGTGGATCGCCGCCGGCGACCACCGCAGCTCTCGGGCGCCGACGAGCCCTGTTTCTCCCCTTTGAAAATTTAAACCTGGCAGGTGGGACCCCCTCGTCAGTGTTTTCTCTTTTTTCGAATCGTTTTTTGTTTTATCAGTTGACCCCCTAGAAACTTTCTGTTTCATTACAGATAAGTCCCTGGTTTTAAAACCTTTATAACTTTTAAACAGAAACTGATTTTTGATTGATTCTTTTTCAGTCATCTTTATTTTTCTGTCTAGTTTTTTGTCATATTTATTTGAAAAAAAATTGGAACACTTTTCTGTGCACTCGTGGTATTTACGTTAAGTACGTATTTTTCTTATAACGTAGATACCGGAAGAGGTGACGGAGCCGCGAACTTCGCCAAGTTAGACTCCGACTACTCCGAACCAGGCAAGCATGTTTGAACTTTTGATATGATTAGTGGTTGTTGCATGTTTGCATTTAGTAGTTTCATGGCATGTTTATGAGCATTTCGTTAAATGTTATATTTCATGCAAAGATGAGGCAAGTGAGTTTCGGAAATCCATATGTTGTTGGATATAAGTTTGCATGGCCATGTGATGGCATGAGAATGGGTAAGATGGTAGTGTTGTAGCATGTCAGTCTTATGCCAGACCATTTGACTTCAGTATCAACGTGAATCAAGTCACGTTCCCATTCGTCTTCCTTCCTGTACTACCATATGTTTTCCGCAAGGAATATGGCTTAGTAAGTTGCAAACCGCTTTCCTGGTACACACCAAATAGAGAGGTCGTGATGAGGGTACCATGGCCCTGGATTAAAGCCCGTCATCCGGTCAGGGGGCATGGGTGTTTCCAGTTGGGACCGAGAGGGGGCACCCCTTAGGGCGCGCGTATAGAAATTTAATCCCATGCTATTCGAGGTTGTGACCTCCCCGTCTCAAAGTTTTTCTCGGACGTTGTCTAGGGTGATTCCTGGCATCGTGAGGTGGAATGGGTGTGTACTGGTTAGATGTGTTTCTACCGAAATACCGTAAACGGAACTAGTCCTTCGGGACTACGGAAATCCGTTGGCTGTGGGCAATTAGTACAAACTCTGCAGAGTCAAAAATCCTTTGAATCATCTTGTACATTCCAAGTAATGTGTTCATCTTATCTTGTCAAATATCAGTCCCAGTGACAACACTCCGGTGAACCACATGAGTGTTAAGTCTGGTCAAAAGTTTATTTTGTGGATGGACTAACTTGTTATTTACCTTTCATATAAGCCCTTTCTATGATGTCGCTCAGACATCCGACTATGGCACATTTGTCATTTACTTTTGATATAAGCCCTTTCTGCGATGTCGCTCAGATGTCCGACTGTGGCACACTTGTTATTTACTTTTGATATAAGCCCTTTCTGTGATGTCGCTCAAACGTCCGACTGTGGCACACTTGTTATTTATTTTTGATATAAGCCCTTTCTGCGATGTCGCTGAGACGTCCGACTGTGGCACACTTGTTGTTTACTTTCGAGATAAGCCCTTTCTGCGATGTCGCTCAGACGTCCGATTGTGGCACTCTTGTTATTTACTTTTGATTAAGCCCTTTCTATGATGTCGCTCAGACGTCCGACTGTGCCACGCTTGTCATTTACTTTTCTATATAAGCCCTTTATGTGGTGTCGCTTAGACGCCCGACTGTGGCATGATTATTTATTTGTTTACCTTGGAGGCGTCGCTCCAGACACCCGATTGGTCTTCAGTTGTTTGTTGGGATTTCGGGAGGACTACCGCCCAACTTCCTTTTTACTTATCATGTCGTGCAAATATTTATTATCTGAATGAGCATTATTATTTTAGCTCATGACGCATTCATGCATGCATTTGTTATATCTTTTGTTCGAACTGTCTTGCGAGTACTTTCAAAGTACTCACCTGGCTTGTTGATTTGGCCAGATGTTGATGAAGGCGATCTCATGGATGAAGAGTTCGATAGCGAGTCCGACGCCTAGAGGAGTCCCAGTCAGTCCCATGCGATCCTGGATTTGGTTACCGTATTATATCCGCTTCCGCTACCCCAGAAATAAATTCATCGAGCCTCACCTCGACGCTCGATGAGCCACCAGTTTAGGAGTCAAGTTATCCACCACCACTTTTATCTCGAGTTAGTAGCATGTCACCACACCCTGTGTCATAACCGCCTTCATGTATAATATTGGCGTGTTTGTAATAAATTGTTGAGCAACCTCAGCTCAACCTTGTAATATATTTGATGCTACTGGTCTTCTGTATTCAAGTATTTGTCTACCAGTAAGGATAACTCTTCCTATACTGGAATCAAGAGATCGATTTCTCAATAAGTATTTTATTGAAAAACCGGTCGTGACAAACTTGGTACCAGAGCCAGGCTGACTGTAGGAAGCCACTAGGTGCGATCGCTAATCGGTTATTAGCATAGTAGAGTTCATTCATATTTTTACAAATGTAGTCATTTTCTGACAGTCAGCATAAATTTATGATCTGACCATTCAGAATTTTCGCCTACTTTTGTAGATGGCTGGCAACGACTGTGAGTCACAGGTGTTCGCCAACGTGCCTGAGGGGTTCGTCAAGCTCCTCTCCTTCATCGTCCAGGTCGCGATGGGGCCATCCGTGCGCCCAGTCTTCACACTCTACCCACACAAGATCAGCGACAGTCTGACCATGCACCAGGCCGCGGTGCAATTCAAGGGAGGGCGTGTTGAGTTACGCCACATCCGGTTCTTGGGAAGAGCCATGCCTACGGAGAGGCATGCTATGCAGATGGCTGCCCGTGAGGCGATAGCTCATCTCTGGGATGTTCTTCCTTCAATGAAGACCCGTCGCTACCGCTACCTTCCATGCCACGTGCCATACACCTGTCATTACTCATTCGCTTGCCCCAGAGGAGAGCGAGACGAGGCCTTTGAGATGCTTGTCGAGTACCTCTGAGCTTTGGAGGCAGCCTTCGACAGCATGGTGGATGACCTTGTTGCTGCCCGCATGGACTTAGTCCATGGCTGTGCCGCCAACAGGAGGGAGCTCCTACACACCGCTCCACCGCTGACTTTCATCTCGTCCTCGGCATCCCATGCACCTACCATTCTCGCCACTGCTCGTCGCCTACCTACCACCGAGGAGTTCAACCAAGTCATTGCACTCATTCCAGTTCGTTCTGCACCACCTATTGCGCCCACTCCTATTCGTGTTACTCCGCCTATGGCACCCGCTCCACCAGCTCAGCGCAGTGCTTCACGTCTGGAGCCTATTAACGAGGAGGAAGTTGAGTCCCCCGCCTCACTGCGCCTCACCCTTGGCAGGCCAAGGGAGATCCTCACCATCTCCGACTGAGTACGCTTAGCCGCCATGCGATGTACCGACTTGTACTATATGTTTATATGTACATAGGTTGTGAGAAGTAGTTTGTTTGCGCATCATGTAGGGACTGGAGAAGTGCGCTAGCCTAAATAACATGTCAGGATTATGTACGCATATCCTGAGTGATGTATTGTATAATTACTGCTCGCATGTAAGATATGTAATAGTCCTTCTCCGTGCGCAATCGTTTATTTTTCTTAAAAAAAATTTGGAGCTTTTAAATTTCCGTATTTGTGAATTTATTGACTGTTGCGACTCAATTTCTTTTCTTCCGAGTTTTACAAAATATATCCCCAGAGTGAAAGATGATTCGTCCTTGGACGCGCTCCATGCCAATTCCGCCAGAGGAAAATTATGGCACACCACCAAACAACAATTTCACACAGGGCAGTCAAGTCAACAGGATAGTGAAACAGCATTTACCCAAGTATGTCGCCTTTATGAACAGAGTCAGCAACAACATCAGGAAATGATGAACCAAGTCATCAATATGGGAAATCACCATGGACAGTATCAACAGCAATCCAAGTTGTCTGAGCTACAGAAGACGCGTCCCCCAACATTTTCTCATACTGACAAACCTCTTGAGGCCGACGACTGGCTTCGAGACATGGAAAGAAAATTAGTAATTGCAGTGTTCAGACCGTGAGAAAGTACTATATGCACCGCACTATCTCACTGGAGCAGCTGCATCATGGTGGGAAAATTTCCTACACATGCACCCCAACGAAAATGAAATAACCTGGGAGGAATTCAAAGAAGGTTTTCGTGGGGCACACATTCCTAAAAGTGTTATGAAGATCAAGAAGAGAGAATTTGATGACCTCAAACAAAGGACCATGACAGTGTCAGAATACAACAGCCAGTTTACTCTGCTGTCTCTCTACGCCAATGAAGAGTGTATGACTGAAAGCAAGAAGATGGAAAAATTCTTGGAAGGCCTGGCACCCCGCACTTAGATGCCAGCTGGTTGTACACACCTTCCCATATTTCAAGACACTGGTGGGTAAGGCAATTACCTTGGAAAATGAGCAACGCAGCTTGGAGGATTTCCGCAAACGAAAAAGGGACCAGACTACTCAGGCTCGAAACCACCGAAGCAAGACGGATTTTCAGAAGGGTGGGACACACAAACCCAAGACGAATAATTCACGCCCAATCAAGAATTTCCATGCAAGGGACAAGGAGTTCACATATCGCCCAGGCGTTACTTGCTACGCTTGTGGAGAAGAAGGGCACTATGCCAAGCAGTGCCCCAAGCCAAGGAACTCAACCCCAAAGCCAAACAATAGTGGCAATAATTCAGCGCCCAAGCGAAACAATTTCAACCCCAATAATAACCACAGGAAGGGTCATCTGAACCACGTGACCAAAGAGGAAGCACAGAACGCCCTAGATATCGTACTCGGTATGTTCCCTGTCAACACAATACCTGCCATGGTTTTGTTTGATTCTGGAGCTTCTCACTCATTCATTTCGAAGAGTTTTGCTTTGCAAAATAAATTTTCGATGCTTCCCTTGGAAAAATCCATGATCATCAAGTCCCCTGGGATTAAGCAAGTGACTCAGAGTTACTGCCAAGGTGTGGTTATTGAATTTGAAGGATTGAAGTTTTACGCCAACCTTATTGTACTAGAAAATAAAGGACTGGATGTCATCCTAGGGATGGATTGGTTAACCACCAACAAAGGTTTTATTGACTGCTTCAACCGGACCGTAATTCTCACCCACCATCACGGGAAGACAATAAAGGTTTCAGCCAAAGAAGGACAAATATCTCGGCAACCGAGGTTAAACAAGGTGGACATTTCTGAGTTAAGCAAGGTTCCAGTAGTGTGTGAATTTTCAGACGTATTTCCCGAAGAACTACTGGGCATGCCACCAGACCGAGAGATATAATTCAGCATTGAGCTAGCACCCGAAACCGCTCCCATTTACAAGAAACCATACAGAATGGCACCATCCGAGTTGGTAGAATTGAAGAAGCAAATAAAAGAATTATTGGACAAAGGATACATACGAGCTAGTTCCTCACCTTGGGGTTCTCCAATTTTATTTGCCAAGAAAAAGGATGGGACACTGAGATTGTGTATAGACTATCGAGCACTTAACATGGTCACAATCAAGAACAAATACCCAATGCCACGGATAAATGATTTATTTGATCAGCTCGCTCAGGCCAAAGTCTTCTCAAAAATTGACTTAAGGTCGGGATACCATCAATTAGAAGTGCGAATGGAAGATATCCCCAAGACAGCCTTCACCTCCAGATATGGACTGTATGAGTTCACAGTAATGCCGTTTGGACTAACAAAGGCCCCCACATATTTTGTTCACCTCATGAACAAAGTATTTATGAAGTTTATGGACAAGTTTGTTGTGGTATTCATTGATGATATTCTGATATACTCCAAGACTCCAGAAGAGCATGCTGAACATCTCAGAATTGTACTAGGAGAACTCAGAAACATCAACTGTACGCCAAGTTCAGCAAATGTGAATTTTGGCTAAGACAGGTGGGTTTTCTGGGCCACGTACTGACCCAAGAAGGTATTGCAGTAGACCCGAAAAAGGTCAAGGCCGTACTTGGCTAGAAACCACCAGCCAGCGTAACGGACGTACGAAGTTTCTTGGGAATGGCAGGATACTACCGAAGATTTATTGAAGGATTCTCCACCATAGCAAAGCCAATGACGCAGTTACTCAAGAAAGACAAGAAGTTTGAATGGACGGAAGCTTGTGAGAAAAGCTTCCAAGAACTGAAAAGGAAATTAACAACCGCACCAGTATTAATTGAGCCAGACATACACAAGAATTTTGAGGTGTATTGTGACGCATCCCGGAAGGGCCTCAGATGCGTATTGATGCAAGAAGGCAAGGTAGTTGCGTATGTCTCCAGACAACTTCGCAAGCATGAAGAAAATTATCCTACTCGTGACCTAGAGTTGGCAGCAGTCATCCATGCACTCAAAGAATGGA
This sequence comes from Triticum aestivum, assembly GCF_018294505.1. NCBI lineage: Eukaryota > Viridiplantae > Streptophyta > Magnoliopsida > Poales > Poaceae > Triticum > Triticum aestivum. The sequence goes on from NC_057801.1 coordinate 567,339,699, forward strand.
GACACTTTCTACTTGGAAATTGTTGTGAAATATACACAGGCCATAAGAGCCTTAAGTATATTTTCACACAGTCGGAACTCAATTTATGGCAACGACACTGGTTGGAATTAGTGAAGGATTATGATGTTGGAATCCACTATCATCCAGGAAAAGCAAATGTAGTGGCAGATGCCCTTAGTCGGAACCCCAGCTCGGGCAACGACAGCATACCAAATTTAAGACCAGAATTTCAGCAGGAATTTGCCAAACTCAACCTAATAATGGTCACCGAAGGCAGTGTGTTGAATTTGGAAATACAGCCTACTCTGATTGAAAAGATTAAGGAGGCTCAACGTGGACACCCCAGCATTGAAGGCATAAAAAGAAAAGCGAGTTTGGGCAGGGCCTCAGAATTCGTCATAGACGAGCAAGGAATATTGTGGTACAGAGATAGACTTTGCGTACCAAATGTCGACGACCTCAAACAGCAGATTCTAGCTGAAGGCCACACCGCTCCGTATTCAATCCATCCTGGAGGAACAAAAATGTACAAGGAGCATCAGGAAAATTTTTGGTGGCACGGTATGAAAAGGGACATAGCCACATTCATTGCATGCTGTGATTCTTGTCAACGCATCAAGGCCGAGCACTAGAAACCAGCCGGACTATTACAGCCAAACAAGATACCCGAGTGGAAATGGGACGAGATTGGAATGGATTTTATTGTTGGGCTACCTCGGTCACGACACGGAAATGATGCCATATGGGTCATCACCGACAGATTAACTAAGGTGGCACATTTTGTCCCGGTGAAGTCAACTCACACCACTCAGAAGCTTGCCCGGCTTTATCTTGCCCATATCGTCTGCCTGCATTGAATCCCAAAGACTATAATATCTGACAGAGGCACACAATTCGTCTCTAGGTTCTGGGATCACCTACAACAGGCACTAGGTACTCAACTAGCATTCAGTACCGCATACCACCCCCAGACTGATGGACAGACAGAACGCATAAACCAAATTCTAGAAGACATGCTGAGAGCATGTGTCCTCACCTATGGGACCAGTTGGGAAGAAAGCTTGCCATATGCAGAGTTCGCATACAACAACAGCTACCAGGCCAGCCTACAAATGGCACCATTTGAAGCTCTGAACGGGCGAAGATGTCGTACACCACTAAATTGGTCAGAAACCGGAGACAGCCATATCTTCGGCCCAGATATGCTCAAGGAGGCCGAGGAAAAAGTTAAGATGATTAGGGATCGACTCAAGACCGCTCAAAGTCGACAAAAGAGTTATTACGATAGAAAGCATCGGGCAATCAATTTCGAACCCAGAGAGTTCGTGTACCTACGAGTATCTCCTATGAGGGGCCTGCAACGATTCAAGGTTAAGGGAAAGCTAGCACCAAGGTTCATCGGACCATTCTGTATAGTGGCTCGAAGAGGCATGGTAGCCTACCAGCTAGACTTACCCGAAGAATTATCCGATGTCCACGACGTGTTCCACGTCTCGCAGTTGAGGAAGTATGTGAGCAATCCAGAGAAGCAAGTATCCCATGAAAACATTGACGTGCAACCAGACCTCACCTACCGGGAACGTCCAATAAAAATATTAGAGGAGTCTGAAAGGAGGACCCGACAGAAAACCATCAAGTTTTTCAGAGTTCAGTGGAGCAATCACACCGAGAATGAAGCAACTTGGGAAGGAGAGGATTTTCTTCGGATAGAGCACCCACACCTGTTTGAGGATCAGCTGAAATCTCGGGGACGGGATTTTTCCTAAGGGGGTAGGTGTTGTGACACTCCAAAAAAAATTGTTTTTGTTTTCAGCAAAAACCTTACTTGGTTTGAAAAAAAGGTCATTTAAATTCTTCCTAAAACCTCTCTCTCTCTCTCAAAAACTTTTTCCCTTGGCAAGGGCTTTGATTTTTGCATCCTCTGCAACCCTGGTATTTGGTTATTAAAAACCTTTCCTCTGAGTTTCCATTCTCAAAATCATTTTTTGGATTTTACTTTCTTTTAAAAAGAAACCCTAAGGATTTTGAAGCTACTCTTTTGTTTTGAACCATCCTTGGTTTTACCATGCCTCATGTGGTAAATCCTCCCAAAACCCCTCCCTCCACTTTGGGGCAATCCAAACCTTCTGTCCCAACAAGTTAAATCCATTTTTGGATTTTATTCCATTTATTTTTCTCCCCAAAACAATTCTGTCATTTATTTTAAGCCTAGGTGATTTGCAAAGCAAGTGCCTAATTCCCTTTGAGTTTTGATCTCAAACCAACTCTTCTGGATAGTCTCTAGCACCCACAACCTAGAACCATCAAGATCCACTCTTCCTCTTTTCAAAATTTTCAAGTTTCATCCTCTGCAAGTTTGGACCAGATTTGTCAAATTTGGTGATATTCATATCTCCTCTTCCCCAAAAATTCTACCAAAATTTAGGCAGCCCCCAGATGCAATGAGAGGCCACCCCACCAAAAATCAGCTCAAGGAAAATTCCCCACATGCCAAAACCATTTCGTAGAACACTTGGCCGGCAATGTTCCTGTGCACTTTCAGAAAGTTCAGAGTTTGCAGTGTCGTTTTTCGTCAGAGTGTTGTCACTGATCACCCGTGCACCCTGGCGCTTTGCGCACGGCCCCTTCTCCCTGGCCAGAGCACCTCACGCCCTCTTGGACAGACATAGGTGTCGGTGGCGGCAAGCATCGCCGACGCCGGCAGCTTCTGCGGTGGCAGAGCCACCCGTGGCGGCCAACGGAGCCAGCACTGGCTCACAACGCCGTTCTGCACCACCCAATGCTCCCTAGCCCTCCGCGTGGCTTCATGCATGCCAGCGCACACCGCAGCACCATCGTGCTGGCCCGGCAAGCACAGGGCGCGCCCTCTGCCGCCGATGGGCCCGCCCCGCCCCGTTCTGCCGAAACCAGCCAGCACACCCGATCCAACCTGGGTTAGCCCCAGAACGGAGCCCGTGGACCTCCACGTCGATGATCAACCACCTAATCTCCCCGACCAAGCACTGCGCCGCCGTAACCATCGCCGGAGATCCCCGTTCTCGGCCACTGCCTCGGATCGCCTATAAAAAGGAGCCCCGAGCTCGCTCTCGAGCACGCACCACCACTGCACCTCACCAGTACCCCGCCAAGCCATTAGGAGGACCTCGAGGAGGTCTCCTCCCCCAACTCCGGCCGCCCCGATCTGCCACGGCGACCAGCTCGAATCACTCCGGTGAGGCCATCCCTGACGCCCAAACCTCATCAGTAGCCACCTCGAGCACCCAGTGAGCTAACCCAAGCTTCAATTTGACCTCCGCAGCCCTCCCCGGCGAGATCCAACTCCACCCGAGCCACCGTCCGCCGGAGCAAGGACCACCGTCGACGTGGTGCTCGCCGGCAACCACCACCACCACCCACCGACGCGGAAGGACACCCTGAGCACGTAGGTACTCTCCGATCATCCTAACTCGCCGTGGATCGCCGCCGGCAACCACCGCAGCTCTCGGGCGCCGACGAGCCCTGTTTCTCCCCTTTGAAAATTTAAACCTGACGGGTGGGACCCCCTCGTCAGTGTTTTCTCTTTTTTTGAATCGTTTTCTGTTTTATCAGTTGACATCCTGGAAACTTTCTGTTTCATTACAGATAAGTCCCTGGTTTTAAAACCTTTATAACTTTTAAACAGAAACTGATTTTTGATTGATTCTTTTTCAGTCATCTTTATTTTTCTGTCTAGTTTTTTTTCATATTTATTTGAAAAAAATTGGAACACTTTTCTGTGCACTTGCGGTATTTACGTTAAGTACGTATTTTTCTTATAACGTAGATACCGGAAGAGGTGACGGAGCCGCGAACTTCGCCAAGTTAGACTCCGACTACTCCGAACCAGGCAAGCATGTTTGAACTTTCGATATGATGAGTGGTTGTTGCATGTTTGCATTTAGTAGTTTCATGGCATGTTTATGAGCATTTCGTTAAATGTTATATTTCATGCAAAGATGAGGCAAGTGAGTTTCGGAAATCCATATGTTGTTGGATATAAGTTTGCATGGCCATGTGATGGCATGAGAATGGGTAAGATGGCAGTGTTGTAGCATGCCAGTCTTATGCCAGACCATTTGACTTCAGTATCAACGTGAATCAAGTCACGTTCCCATTCGTCTTCCTTCCTGTACTACCATATGTTTTCCGCAAGGAATATGGCTTAGTAAGTTGCAAACCGCTTTCCTGGTACACACCAAATAGAGAGGCCGTGACGAGGGTACCATGGCCCTGGATTAAAGCCCGTCATCCGGTCAGGGGGCATAGGTGTTTCCGGTTGGGACCGAGAGGGGGGCACCCCTTAGAGCGCGCGTATAGAAATTTGATCCCATGCTATTCAAGGTTGTGACCTTCCTGTCTCAAAGTTTTTCTCGGACATTGTCTAGGGTGATTCCTGGCATCGTGAGGTGGAATGGGTGTGTACTGGTTAGATGTGTTTCTACCTAAATACCGTAAACGGAACTAGTCCTTCGGGACTAGGAAATCCGTTGGCTGTGGGCAATTAGTACAAACTCTGCAGAGTCAAAAATCCTTTGAATCATCTTGTACATGTCCAAGTACTGTGTTCATCTTATCTTGTCAAATATCAGTCCCAGTGACAACACTCCGGTGAACCACATGAGTGTTAAGTCCGGTCAAAAGTTTATTTGTTGGATGGACTAACTTGTTATTTACCTTTGATATAAGCCCTTTCTGTGATGTCGCTCAGACATTCGACTGTGGCACATTTGTCATTTACTTTTGATATAAGCCCTTTCTGCGATATCGCTCAGACGTCTGACTGTGGCACACTTGTTATTTACTTTTGATATAAGCCCTTTCTGCGATGTCGCTCAGACGTCCGACTGTGGCACACTTGTTATTTCTTTTTGATATAAGCCCTTTCTGCGATGTCGCTCAGACGTCCGACTGTGGCACGCTTGTTGTTTACTTTCGAGATATGCCCTTTTTGCGATGTCGCTCAGACGTCCGATTGTGGCACTCTTGTTATTTACTTTTGATTAAGCCCTTTCTGTGATGTCGCTCAGACGTCCGACTGTGGCACGCTTGTCATTTACTTTTCTATAGAAGCCCTTTATGTGGTGTCACTTAGACGCCCGATCGCGGCATGATTATTTATTTGTTTACCTTTGGAGGCGTCACTCCAGACACCCGATCGGTCTTCAGTTGTTTGTTGGGATTTCGGTAGGACTACCGCCCGACTTCCTTTTTACTTATCATGTCGTGCAAATATTTATTATTTGAATGAGCATTATTATTTTTTCTCATGACGCATTCATGCATGCATTTGTTATATCTTTTGTCCGAACTATCTTGCGAGTACTTTCAAAGTACTCACCTGGCTTGTTGATTTGGCTAGATGTTGATGAAGGCGATCTCATGGATGAAGAGTTCGATAGCGAGTCCGACGCCTAGAGGAGTCCTAGTCAGTCCCGTGCGATCCTGGATTTGGTCACTGTATTATATCCGCTTCCGCTACCCCAGAAATAAATTCATCGAGCCTCACCTCGGCGCTTGATGAGCCACCAGTTTAGGAGTCAAGTTATCCACCACCACTTTTATCTCGAGTTAGTAGCATGTCACCACACCCTGTGTCATAACCACCTTTATGTATAATATTGGTTGTTTGTAATAAATTGTTGAGCAACCTCAGCTCAACCCTATAATATATTTGATGCTACTGGTCTTCTGTATTCAAGTATTTGTCTACCAGTAAGGATAACTCTTCCTATACTGGAATCAAGAGATCGATTTCTCAATAAGTATTTTATTGAAAAACCGGTCGTGACACGAGGTGGCGGAGCAAAGAGCTCGGCACTCCGAAGTGGTGACATAGCACGGTCAATGCAGGACGGCAGGGTGATGCCGAAGTCCCCAGCATGGGGTAATGAAGTGTTGATGAAGCCCCCCGTCCAGCCGACGTGATGCCAAAGGATATAGTCCGGCTGGATCATTTTCCTGTGCACAAAAAATAGTGCAAACCGGAGATAATAGTAATAATAAAAAAAATCGTTGAATAACAAATAATTTATGCAAAGTGAGTAATAAAAGAAATATGGCCAGGCGCCGAAGTCAATGTCGATGCAGGGCGGCGGCGTGATGCGGTAAAGGCATGGCAAGGCCTGAATTCACAGGTCGGTTCGAGTTTCGGATGCGGCGTTCGCCGGACTATGTACGGAAACTGACCGAACCACCATGCGACCGTCGTTAATGCGGCCACCATTTGATAGACCTGCGTACATATGACGGACAAACCAGAGTAATAATTCATTGGGAAAAATGAACCCTAACAAGCAAAAAATACTAGGATTAATAGTACCTGGCTTATTTGTTATAGCAATCCGAAGAAAGGTGATTCCCAAAATTGGGACTCGATCCGCACACCTATCGCCTGATGGGCGATAAAGCAATGGCATGGCGATGCTGGCAAAGGTTGGCTCGTCGAGGCAAAGCCCTTGGTCCAGCTAACGTGACGGAGCTGGTCGGCCAGCGATGCCAAAGTCTCCGGAGTAGGTTGATGAAGAGATGATGAAGCCCCCGCTCCAGCGATGCAGGTCGTGACGTGGTCGATGCCGGCTTGATGAAGTGACCGTGTGGCGATGCAGGTGTGCCCGCTCCATGTAATCCGTGGGGCGGCGATGTTGGTGACGATTTATCCTTCGCGATGCCGAACTATTGTTCGGCTGGCCGAGATGATGATCCGAAGAAATTGAGCTTGGCTCAACAAAGCGACGATGTGTCTAACGCAGGTCGGTCGCCGTGGAGTGATGTTGTTGGGTTGGTTTGACACCGGCGCGACAGTGAAGTTCGTATTGCAAGAATACTTTTAATACTACTGCGATGTGTTTGACAATAGAACACAACACCCCATACGAAAACTTCCTTCAAAAAGGATGTCCGAGATCCCGTTCATAAAGAAGATGAATTCGGGTCGGATTCATTCTCGTGCAGAAAACAGATCCAAAAAGTGATGCACTAACCGGAAGTTTCCCGGAGTTTGGACGGTCGGATCGAGCTGAATTTTTGGTAGGTGGTAGATATGGGAATTCCGCAGCAAATCAACAGTTGGATCCTCCAAAGGACATCCGAGCTAGATGCTGGATACCATGCCCTAAACTCATCCGGATTCTCGTCCAGATTCAACAGGCTCCGGTATATCGGAGATTGCCGGAGATTCCTCCATCGGAATTCGACGAAATTTTTGCATGGTTGTTGTAGAATTAATTCCACATAATTCCACCGAAGTAATCATTTAAGCGACACTCGAGGAGGCGGTGGCGGCGGATACAAGTTTGTTGTCCATAAAAACAGCACGGTCGCCTAAGGGCGATGTTGACGTTGAGCCCCCGAGCTCCATGGATGACTCCTCCATGATCTTGATAGAGATCGGAGTTGGTGTTGATGAAGACCTTCATCCGAACATGACGATCGGAGGTAGGGCGCAGTCCTCAGCCAAGCCAAGGTGACCAGTCGAGCTGGTGACGAAGAAGCCGACGTCGCAGTTGACCTGCAGTCAAGCCATTGATCCATTCGCTGATTACACAGCGGAACTCTCAATGAAAGCACCAATGTCGGTGTCAAAACCGGCGGATCTCGGGTAGGGGGTCCCAAGCAGTGTGTCTTAGGATCAATGGTAACAGGAGGCAAGGGACACAATGTTTACCCAGGTTCGGGCCCTCTCGATGGAGGTAAAACCCTACTTCTGCTTGATTAATATTGATGATATGGGTAGTACAAGAGTTGATCTACCACGAGATCAAAGAGGCTAAACCCTAGAAGCTAGCCTATGGTATGATTGTTGTTGTATATGTCTATCGACTAGCCTGGCCCCGGTTTATATAATGCACCAGAGGCCTAGGATAACAAGAGTCCTAGACGAATACGCCGGTGGGGAGGAGTCCTTGTCTTGATCGCCAAGTCTTGTGGATTCTTCCTTGTATGCGGCAGCTGTCCGGACTGGCCCATGAGTATACGGCCATGGGGGTCCTCAGCCCAATCCAACTGATCGGGAGACGACGCGAGTACCCCCTAGTCCAGGACACCGTCAGTGTTCTTCTAGTTCCCATGAAAATAATGATGAAGATCTAAAAGTTATTGATGTGTCCCCCATTAAATCTTTGTTTTGCAATATGAATCTTAATAATGATGGGACTGGATATGAGTCAACTTTAGTTAAAAGGCGTCCCAATGATTCGGATTTTTTAGATCTTGATGCTAAATTTGGTAAAGGTGGGATTGGAGAGGTCAAGACTTTAAATAGCATTGAACCCACTATCTTGGATTTCAAGGAATTTAATTATTATAATTGTTCTTTAATAGATTGTATTTCCTTGTTGCAATCCATGTTGAATTCTCCTCATGCTTATAGTCAAAATAAAGCTTTTACCAAACATATTGTTGATCCCTTGATGCAATCTTATGATGAAAAACTTAATTTGGAAGTTTCTATACCTAGAAAACTTTATGATGAGTGGGAACCTACTATGAAGATTAAAATTAAAGATCATGAGTGTTATGCTTTGTGTGATTTGGGTGCTAGTGTTTCCATGATTCTGAAAACTTTATGTGATATTCTAGGTTTCCATGATCTTGATGATTGCTCATTAAATTTGAACCTTGTGGATTCCACCATTAAGAAACCTATGGTAAGGATCAATGATGTTCTTATTTTTGCAAATAGGAACTATGTTCCCGTAGATTTTACCATTCTTGATATAGATTGCGATCTTTCTTGTCCTATTATTCTTGGTAGACCATTCCTTAGAACGATTGGTGCAATTATTGATATGAATGAAGGGAATATTAGATTCCAATTTCCATTAAGGAAAGGTATGGAGCACTTTCCAAGAAAGAAATTTAAATTACCTTATGAATCTATCATGCGAGCTACTTATGAATTGAGTGTCAAAGATGGCACTACTTAGATCTATCCTCGCGTTTATGCCTAGCTAGGGGCGTTAAACAATAGCACTAGTTGAGAGGCAACCCAATTTTATCTTTGTTTTTTGTTTTTGCTTCGGTTTAGTAATAAATTTTTCATCCAGCTTCTATTTAGATGTGTTTTTATGTTTTAATTAGTGTTTGTGCCAAGTAGAACCTATAGGATAACCTACGGTGATAGTTAATTTGATTCTGCTGAAAAACAGAACCTTTGTGCGCACGGAAATAATTTTAGTAATTCACATAAACGTGATTTTGCATTGATTTGTTTTGCTGTAGATCAATAGACAAATTTCCCAGGACTTCCTATTTTGGTAGGATTTTTAGAGTTCCAGAAGTATTCGAGAGTTACAGATTGCTACAAACTGTTCTATTTTTGACAGATTCTATTTTTCGTGTATTGTTTGCTTATTTTGATGCATCTATGGCTAGTATTGGGGGGTATGAACCATAGAGAAGTTGGAATACAGTAGGTTTAACACCAATATAAATAAAGAATAAGTTCATTACAGTACCTTATGTGGTGGTTTTTCTTTCTTGCACTAATGGAGCTTATGAGATTTCTTGTTGAGTTTTGTGTTGTGAAGTTTTCAAGTTTTGGGTAAAGATTTGATGGATTATGGAATAAGGAGTGGCAAGAGTTTAAGCTTGGGGATTCCCATGGCACCCCAAGATATTAAAGGATAACAAGAGACTAAGCTTGGGGATGCCCCGGAAGGCATCCCCTCTTTCGTCTTCATCTATCGATAACTTTACTTGGAGCTATATTTTTATTCGCCACATGGTATGTGTTTTGCTTGGAGCGTCTTGTATGATATTAGTCTTTGCTTTTTAGTTTACCACAATTATACTTGCTATACACACCTTTTGGGATAAGCCCACTTGATTTAGAATTTATTAGAATACTCTATGTGCTTCACTTTTATCTTTTGAGCTAGATAGTTTTGCTCTAGTGCTTCACTTATATCTTTTAGAGCACGACGGCGGCTTAATTTTGAAGAAATTGTTGATCTCTCATGCTTAACTTATATTATTTTGAGAGTCTCTTAGAACAGCATGGCATTTGCTATGGTTATAAAATTGGTCCTAGAATGATGGGCATCCAAGTTGGGTATAATAAAAACTATCATAGAAAGTGAATTGGGTGCTATGATCAATTTGATACTTGATAATTGATTTGAGATATAGAGGTGGTAATATTAGAGTCATGCTAGTTGGGTGATTATGAATTTAAAGAATACTTGTGTTGAAGTTTGTGATTCCCGTAGCATGCACGTATGGTGAACCGCTTTGTGATGAAGTTGGAGCATAATTTTATTTATTGATTGTCTTCCTTATGAGTGGCGGTCGGGGACGAGCGATGGTCTTTTCCTACCAAACTATCCCCCTAGGAGCATGCATGTAGTACTTTGTTTTCAATGACTTGTAGATTTTTGCAATAAGTATATGAGTTCTTTATGACTAATGTTGAGTCCATGGATTATACGCACTCTCACCTTCCACCATTGCAAGCCTCTCTTGTGCCGCGCAACTTTTGCCGGTACCATACACCCACCATATACCTTCCTCAAAACAGCCACCATACCTACCTATTATCGCATTTCCATAGCCATTCCGAGATATATTGCCATGCAACTTTCCACCATTCCGTCTATATGACACACATCATCATTGTCATATTGCTCTTTGCATGATCATGTAGTTGACATCGTATTTGTGGCAAGGCCACCTTCATAATTATTCATACATGTCACTCTTGATTCATTGCATATCCCAGTACACCGCCGGAGACATTCATATAGAGTCATATCTTGTTCTAAGTATCGAGTTGTAATCTTGAGTTGTAAGTAAATAAAAGTGCGATGATCTTCATTATTAGAGCATTGTCCCAGTGAGGAAAGGATGATGGAGACTATGATTCCCCCACAAGTCCGTATGAGACTTCGGACTTTATATATAAAATATAAAAAAAGAGAAAGGCCAAATAAGAAAAAAGGGAAAGGCCAAATAAAAAATGAGAGAAAAAGAGAGAAGGGACAATGCTACTATCCTTTTTACCACACTTGCGCTTCAGAGTAGCACCATGATCTTCATGATAGAAAGTCTCCTATGTTGTCACTTTCATATACTAGTGGGAATTTTTCATTATAAGAACTTGGCTTGTATATTCCAATGATGGGCTTCCTCAAAATGCCCTAGGTCTTCGTGAGCAAGCGAGTTGGATGCACACCCACTTAGTTTCTTTTGTTGAGCTTTCATACATTTATAGCTCTAGTGCATCTGTTGCATGGCAATCCCTACTCACTCACATTGATATCTATTAATGGGCATCTCCATAGCCTGTTGATACGCCTAGTTGATGTGAGACTATCTTCTCCTTTTTGTCTTCTCCACAACCATCATTCTATTCCACATATAGTGCTATATCCATGGCTCATGCTCATGTATTGCGTGAAAGTTGAAAAAGTTTGAGATTACTAAAGTATGAAACAATTGCTTGGCTTGTCATCGGGGTTGTGCATGATTAAATACTTTGTGTGATGAAGATAGAGCAACAGCCAGACTATATGATTTTGTAGGGATAACTTTCTTTAACCATGTTATTTTGTAGGGACCCCATTTGGACCCCGCTTTGATTAGTATGCTTGAAGTATTATTATTTCTTATGTCAATATCTTTTATTTTGAATCATTTGGATCTGAACATTCATGCCACAATAAAGAAAATTGCATTGAGAATTATGCTAGGTAGCATTCCACATCAAAAATTCTGTTTTTCTCATTTACCTACTCGAGGACGAGTAGGAATTAAGCATGGGGATGCTTGATACATCTCCAACGTATCTATAATTTTTGATTGTTCCATGCTATTATATTACCCATTTTGGATGTTTATGGGCTTTACTTTACACTTTTATATCATTTTTGGGACTAACCTACTAACCAGAGGCCCAGCCCGAATTGCTGTTATTTTTTGCCTATTTCAGTGTTCCAAAGAAAAGGAATATCAAACGGGGTCCAAACGTGATGAAACCTTCGGGAGCGATCTTTTTGGAACAAATGCAAACCTGGAGACTTGGAGTGGAAGTCAAGCAACAAGCGAGGCGGACACGAGGGTGCCCGGTGCACCCCCTACAGGTGGGCGCGCCCCCACCCTCGTGGGCCCCTCGGGAATCCACCGACCTACTTCTTCCTCCTATATATACCCATGTACCCCGAGAACATCAGAACAGACCATGAAAACCTAATTCCACTGCCGCAACCTTCTATATCCGCGAGATCCCATCTTGGAGCCTTCGTCGGCGTTCCGCCGGAGGGGGAATCGACCATGGAGGGCCTCTACATCATCTCCAAGGCCCTTCCGATGAGTTGTGAGTAGTTTACCATAGACCTTTGGGTCCATGGTTATTAGCTAGATTGGTTCTTCTCTCTCTTTGATTCTCAATACCAAGTTCTCCTTGATCTTCTTGGAGATCTATTCGATGTAACTCTTTTTGTGGTGTGTTTGTCAAGATCCAACGAATTGTGGGTTTATGATCAAGTTTATCTATGAGAAATATTTGAATCTCCTCTGAATTATTTTATGTGTGCTTAAGTTATCTTTGCAAGTCTCTTCAAATTATCAGTTTGGTTTGGCCTACTAGATTGATCTTTCTTGCAATGGGAGAAGTGCTTAGCTTTGGATTCAACCTTACGGTGTCCTTTCCCAGTGACAGCAGGGGCAGCAAGGCACGTATTGTATTGTTGCCATCAAGGATAAAAAGATGGGGTTTATATCATATTGCATGAGTTTATCCCTCTACATCATGTCATCTTTCTTAATGTGTTACTCTATTCTTTATGAACTTAATACTCTAGATGCAGGCAAGAGTCGGTCGATGTGTGGAGTAATAGTAGTAGATGCAGGCAGTAGTTGATCTACTTGTCACGGACGTGATGCCTATATACATGACCATTCCTAGATAATCTCATAATTATTCACTTCTCTATCAATTGCTCGACAGTAATTTGTTCACCCACAGTAATACTTATGCTATCTTGAGAGAAGCCACTAGTGAAACCTATGGTCCCGGGGTCTATCTTTTATCATATAAGTTTTCAATCTACTTTTATTTGCATCTTACTTTTCCAATCTATATCAAAAATACCAAAAATATTTATCTTATCATATTATCTCTATCAGATCTCACTTTCGCAAGTGGCCGTGAAGGGATTGACAACCCCTTTATTGTGTTGGTTGCGAGGTTCTTTTTTGTTTGTGTAGGTGCGTGGGACTTTTGAGGAGCCTCCTACTAGATTGATACCTTGGTTCTCAAAAACTGAGGGAAATACTTACGCTACTTTGCTGCATCACCCTTTCCTCTTCAAGGAAAACCAACGCAAGCTCAAGACGTAGCAGAGCGCCATTGGATCCACGGAGAGTGCCATTGGAACCGCTGGATGTCCTCTCTGTATGTGTCATTGTGGGTGTGCTTATTGTGTCATGTGGCGCAAGAGATGAAGGTAAATGGCCGTAGGAATAAATGCGGGTCGGGCGGCTGGATTCTTGGTGCATCCGCATGGCAGTTTTTGCAGTGGGTAACGGCATCATTGCGTCGCGCCCGGCACAATCGCATGCACACGAACATGCGTGATCGTGTGTCGACCCCAAACAGTGGCAGCGCGCACGGAGGGACGAGGGCAGAGCGCCCGGAGGGATACAAGAGCAGAGCGCGCGTGGCGGGACGCGATCAGAGCACGCCACTACCGCCTCAACCACAAGCAACCACACGCATAGAGTAGTTGAACACGCAGGAAATGGTCACCTACAAGTCGGCCGACAGTTGCATCGCTGCATAGAGAGCGGCCGTGTGCCACTACCTCCTTCTTGGTCTATTAGTCCCCTTTATATTCTGTGCCATACTTTGCCCTTAAATTTAACCAACAAAATGTTAATGCGTGTTATAAAAATTATATAATTGGAAACTATGTTCAAATATGAACCCAACGATATAATCTTTGGCGACATGCATTCATATTTTATTAGTTAAATCCTACTTATAAACCAGGAAAGGGGTAATAGGTAATTAAATCACAAACGTTCTTTATTAACTATATGTGTACGTGGCCTTTCGTCCTCCTCTCGCACGTCTTGTCACCCCGCTGCCGCGGACGGATTACAGTGCAAGCTTGTGTAGCACGCGGGGGTGTTCTTTTGGCCAAACAGTGGCTCGAAGTGGTGCAAATGAATCTCAGGTGAGCCCATTCCCGCGCAACCTCACAGGTTCCTGCGCAAGCTTCCCACCCGACTCGGTGAAATCCCCCAAAATCCCAATGCTTATCGGCCTGCTATATAATTCTGTACAGAAAAATTCAGTGTCCTCAGCAAGAAGCAGGGACCAACCTTTGTGGATACTATGTTTGCAGACACATGATCTCCAACTACAATTATGCCGATAGTTGTGACGATCCTCTGAATTAGTACCAGTAAGTCTATCTGAATTAATATCTTCTACTCCACTCATATGGCACATTCTGATCTTAAAAACTATGCAAATCATCTTAGAACCGAGGACCCCTGAACCGCTCCCGGCTGGTGAATTGCTAATGGTTCGGAGAATCATCAGTGACTTCTTCCTGAATCACCACATCAATCCCACTGGTGATAATGAAGATTTCAGCATGCGTTCTCCTGAAACGTTGAGTAAGAGTTAGCCACTAAACATATACGCATGGATCCATTGTTTTTCATCTGATGAGGTCTTCGTAGTTCATACACTATGATTAATTATGTAATGCATATATGTGTGGACAAATCATTGGAATTTAGCTACCATATGTTCAATTGCAATTGTTGCGGAATCTAATGAATGTTCTTCCTATGGACACTATTTGTTCAATTGAACATTGTGGCGAATTTGCTTTTTGCGTGCCGATTCAAAATGGGACATTTTTATTTATTTGTTCAATTGAATATTGTGGAGAATTTGCTTTTTGCATGCCGATTCAAAATGGGATATTTTTGTTTATTTGTTCAATTGAATATTGTGGCCAATTTGTTTTTGCATGCCGATTCAAAATGGGATATTTTTGTTTTAAACTGACTATTGCTCCGCACACGGTTCAACTAAATGAGTGTGTGCGATCCACATCGGAAAGCATACATCAATTGTAGCGGAACCGTCGGTGATACACAGTAGATCGCAAATGATTTGCAGCGCTACTACATGTGCGTAGAGTCTCCAGAACCTTGTGATATCGCGTTATCACACACGAGAACTCGGATTAAATCGTGCCCAATGTAAAATACAATCCCAGTCGTAATTTTTTCAAGAAACGTCTGGGATCCCAAACGAAAAGCACACGTCACTCTTGCCGCAACCGTCGATGATACACAGCTAATCACAAACGGTCTGCAGCACTTGTATGTGTGTGAAGGGGCTCCTCAACCGTTTGTGATAGAACATTATCACAGACGCTAATTGTTGGGAAACATGTGCGATGGAGTCTTGCATGGCAGACGGGTTATGCAGAAAACTCATGTGCGATGGGGCACAAATCGCACACAGTTCATATGTTGGCCCATGTGCCTTACATACTATTTCCCAAACGGTTCATTACGACACACCATTTGGTTTCACTACGTCATTAGAAACGTTTAATTACTGATCCCACACATGCGAAAGAATTTAGTGTGTGCTGCATCGCACATGATTACATTTTGGAAGGCCTCTGGATCATTGC
This sequence comes from Triticum aestivum, assembly GCF_018294505.1. Lineage (NCBI taxonomy): Eukaryota > Viridiplantae > Streptophyta > Magnoliopsida > Poales > Poaceae > Triticum > Triticum aestivum. The sequence continues at coordinate 567,355,379 of NC_057801.1, forward strand.
TCCATATCCCCAACGGTTTTATGGGTCGTGTGGGAAGGACCACCTATCGCCCACACTCACTTGGCGACGGATCTGAAAGCCGTCGTGGAAAGGGGTTAAAAACCGTTTGTATAGCACCAACACGTACAAGTGGTAATAAAGAGTTCATCGTAAAGGGTTACGTTGATGCAAGCTTTGACGCCTATTCGAATGACTCTGAGTCTCAATCTAGATATGTACTGAAAGTGGGAGCAATTAGCTAGAGTAGCTCCATGCAGTGCATTATAGACATAGAAATTTGCAAAATACACACAGATCTGAATGTGGCAGACCCGTTGACTAAACCTCTCTCACAAGCAAAACAACACCTTAGTAATCTTTGGATGTTAATCACGTAGCGATGTGAACTAGATTATTGACTCTAGTAAACTCTTTAGGTATTGGTCACATGGCGATGTGAACTATGGGTGTTAATCACATGATGATGTGAACTAGATTGTTGACTCTAGTGTAAGTGGGAGACTGAAGGAAATATGCCCTAGAGGCAATAATAAAGTTGTTATTTTATATTTCCTTATTCATGATAAAGGTTTATTATTCATGCTAGAATTGTATTGACCGGAAACCTTAATACATGTGTGAATACATAAACAAACAATATGTCCCTAGTAAGCCTCTACTAGACTAGCTCGTTGATCAAAGATGGTTAAGGTTTCCTAACCATGGACATGAGTTGTCATTTGATAATGGGATCACATCATTAGGAGAATGATGTGATGGACAACACCCATCCGTTAGCTTAGCATAATGATCGTTCAATTTTATTGCTATTGCTTTCTCCATGTAAAATACATATTCCTTCGACTATGAGATTATGCAACTCCCAGATACCGGAGGAATGCCTTGTGTGCTATCAAACATCACAACATAACCGGGTGATTATAAATATGCTCTACAGGTATCTCCGAAGGTGTTTGTTGAGTTGGCATAGATCGAGATTAGGATTTGTCACTCCGAGTATCAAAGAGGTATCTCTGGGCCCTCCCGGTAATACACATCATAAGCTTGCAAGAAAATGAGTTAGTCGCGAGGTGATGTATTACGGAATGAGTAAAGAGACTTGCCAATAACGAGATTGAACTAGGTATGAAGATACCAATGATCGAATCTCGGGTAAGTAACATATTGATGGACAAGGGAATTACATATGTTGTCATAACGGTTCAACCGATAAAGATCTTCATAGAATATGTAGGAGCTAATACGGGCATACAGGTTCTGTTATTGGTTATTAACCAGAGAGGTGTCTCGGTCATGTCTACATAGTTCTTGAACCCGTAGGATTCACACACTTAATGTTCGATGATGATATAATATTATATGAGTTATGTGATTTGGTGACCGAATGTTGTTTGGAGTCCTGGATGAGATCACGGACATGATGAGGAGCCTTCAAATGGTTGAGAGGTAAAGATTGATATATAGGACGATAGTATTCAGACACCAAAAGTGTTTCGGGGGTACCAGGTACTTATCGGGTCACCGCAAGGGGTTTCGGGCACCCCCGGCAAAAGATATGGGCCTTATGGGCCAAGAGGGGAAACGCACCAGCCACAAGGGGCTGGTGCGCCCCCCATATGGGCTGACATAAAGAGGAGAAGGAAAGGGGGGAAGGGAAAGGAAAGTGTGGATTAGGATTCCCACTTCCTTCCCTCTCCCCACTCTTTCCTTCCCCCTCAGTTATATATGGCAGGGGACGGCTTGGGAGGGACTCCAAGTAGGATTCCTCCTACTTGGGCGCCTCCTATGGCTACTCCTCCCTCCCTCCCACCTATATATATGTGGGGGCGCCCTAGCAGACACCAGACAATTGCCTAGCCGTGTGCGGTGCCCCCCTCCACTGTTTACACGCCCGATCATATTTTCGTAGTGCTTAGGCGAAAGGGTGGGAGATCACTTCACCATCATTGTCACCAAGTCGTCATGCTGACGGACTCATCTACTACCTTGACGTCTTGCTAGATCAAGAAGGCGAGGAACATCAACGAGCTGAACGTGTGTAGAACATGAAGGTGTTATGCGTTTGATACTTGATCGGTTGAAGCGTGAAGAAGTTCGACTACATCAACCGCGTTGTGAAACGCTTCCGCTTACAGTCTACGAGGGTATGTAGACACACTCCCCCCCTCGTTGCTATGCATCTCCATGGATACATCATTGCGTGTGCGTAGATTTTTTTTGTATTACATGCAATGATTCCCAACAAGAGTTGCTCCTCAACCTACTGCACCTACTAAAAATATTTATTATGAAATTCCTTCGGGTATGATAGAGAAATTGGTAGCTAATCCTTATGCATGAGATGGAACATTACATCCTGATATGCATCTAATCTATGTGGATGAAGTTTGTGGATTATTTAAGCTTGTAGGTTTGCCCGAGGATGATGTCAAGAAGAAGGTCTTCCCTTTATCTTTGAAGGGAAAAGCATTGACATGGCATAGGCTATGTGATGATACCAGATCATGGAACTATAACCGATTGAAATTGGAATTTCATCAGAAGTTTTATCCTATGCATCTGGTTCATCGTGATTGAAATTATATATATAATTTTTGGCCTTGTGAAGGAGAAAGTATCGCTCAAGCTTGGGGGAGGCTTAAGTCAATGTTATATTAATGCCCCAATCATGGGCTCTCAAGAGAAATTATTATTCAGAACTTCTATGCTCGGCTTTCTTGTAATGATCAATCCATGCTCGATACTTCTTGTACTAGTTCTTTTATTAAGAAGACTATTGAATTCAAATGGGATTTATTGGAAAGAATTAAACGCAACTATGAAGATTGGGAACTTGACGAAGGTAAGGAGTCAGGTATAATCTTAAGTTTGATTGTGTTAAATCTTTTATGTATACCGATGCTTTTCGTGAATTTAGCACTAAACATGGACTTGACTCTGAGATAGTAGCTTCTTTCTGTGAATCATTTGCTACTCATGTTGATCTCCCTAAGGAGAAGTGGTTTAAATATCATCGGCCCATTGAAGTGAAAGTAGTAGAACCAATTAAAGTTGAAGAAGAAACGGTTACTTATGTTGATCCTATTGTTCCTAGTGCTTATATTGAGAAACCACCTTTCCCTGTTAGAATAAAGGATCATGCTAAAGCTTCAGCTGTGGTTCGTAAGAGTTATACTGGGACACCTACACCCCCTGAACAAATTAAAGTTGAACCTAGTATTGCTATGGTTAAATATCTCTTAGTTGATAATATTGATGGGCATGTTATTTATTTCTATGATGAAGCTGCTAGGATTGCTAAACCCGATATTAAAGATAAATATAGACCTGTTGTTGGCATGCCTATTGTTTCTGTTAAAATAGGAGATCATTGTTATCATGGCTTATGTGATGTGGGTGCTAGTGTGAGTGCAATTCCTTTTACTTTATATCAAGAAATTATGAACGATGTTGCACCTGCTGAGATAGAAGAAATTGATGTTGCTATTAAACTTACTAATAGAGATACTATATCACCAATTGGGATTGTTAGAGATATTGAAGTCTTGTGTGGGAAAATAAAATACCTTACTGATTTTATTGTTCTTGGTTCCCCACAATATGATTTTTGTCCCATTATATTTGGTAGACCTTTCTTGAATATTGTTAATGCTAAGATAGAGTGTGAGAAATTACTGTGAGTTTTGGGGATGTATCTCCTGATTTTAATTTCTCTAAATTTTGTAGACAACCCCATGATGAGGAATTGCCTAGTAAGGATGAAATTATTGGTCTTGCTTCTATTGTCGTGCCTCCTACTGATCCTTTAGAACAATATTTGCTAGACCATGAAAATGATATGTTTATGAATGAAAGAAAGGAATTAGATGAAATATTCTGTAATCAAGGGCCTGTTTTGAAACATAATTTGCCTGTTGAAATCCTTGGAGATCCTCCTCCACCCAAGGGTGATCCCGTGTTTGAGCTTAAACAATTACCTGATACATTAAAATATGCTTATATTGATGAAAAGAACATATATCATGTTATTATTAGTGTTAAACTTTCAGTGCATGAAAAAAGAGGTTATTGAAAACACTGAAGAAGTACCGTGCCGTTATTGGATATACTCTTGACGATCTTAAGGGCATTAGTCCCACTCTATGTCAGCATAAAATTAATTTGGAGCCTGATGCTAAACCAATTGTTGATCATCAATGATGGTTAAATCCTAAGATGAAAGAAGTGGTAAGAAATGAAATACTAAAGCTTCTGGAGGCAGGTATAATTTATCCTATTGCTGGTAGTAGATGGGTAAGTCATGTTCATTGTGTCCCTAAGAAGGGAGTTATTACTGTTGTTCCTAATGATAAGAATGAATTGATCCCATAAAGAATTGTTACAGGTTATAGAATGGTAATTGATTTTAGAAAATTAAACAAAGCTATTAGGAAAGATCATTACCCTCTACCTTCTATTGATCAAATACTAGAAATATTATCCAAACATACACATTTTTGCTTTCTAGATGGTTACTCTGGTTTCTCTCAAATACCTGTGTCAAAAGAGGACCAAGAAAAGACCACTTTTACTTGCCCTTTCGGTACTTTTGCTTATAGATGTATGCCTTTTGGTTTATGCAATGCACCTTCTACCTTTCAAAGATGTATGACTGCTATATTCTATGACTTTTGTGAAAAGATTGTTGAGGTTTTCATGGATGATTTCTACGTTTATGGAACTTCTTTTGATGATGGCTTAAGCAACCTTGATCGAGTTTTGCAGAGATGTGAAGAAACTAATCTTGTCTTGAATTGGGAGAAGTGTCACTTTATGGTTAATGAAGGTATTGTCTTGGGGCATAAAATTTCTAAAAGATGTATTTAAGTTGATAAAGCTAAAGTAGATGCTATTGAAAAGATGTCGTGTCCTAAAGATATCAAAGGTATAAGAAGTTTCCTTGGTCATGCTGGTTTCTATAGGAGGTTTATTAAAGACTTCTCTAAAATTTCTAGGCCTCTCACTATTCTCTTACAAAAAGATGTTCCTTTTGTTTTCTATGATGATTGTGTCGAAGCATTTGATATACTTAAGAAACCCTTGATTTCTGCACCTATTGTTCAACCACCTGATTGGAATTTACCCTTTGAAATTATGTGTGATGCAAGTGATTATGCTCTTGGTGTTGTTCTAGGACAAAGAGTTGATAAGAAACTGAATGTTATTCATTATGCTAGTAAAATTCTAGACAGTGCCCAGAGAAATTATGCTACTACTGAAAAGGAATTTTTAGTAGTTGTTTTTGCTTGTCACAAGTTTAGATCTTATATTGTTGATTCCAAAGTAATTGTTCACACTGATCATGCTGCTATTAAATATCTTATGGAAAAGAAAGATGCTAAAACCTAGACTTATTAGATGGGTTCTCTTGCTACAAGAGTTTGATTTGCATATTATTGATACAAAGGGAGCTAAGAACCCCATTGCAGACAACTTGTCTAGGTTAGAAAATTTTCTTGATGACCCACTTCCTATTGATGATAGCTTTCCTGATGAGCAATTAGCTGTCATAAATGCTTCTCATAATACTCCATGGTATGATGATTATGCTAATTACATTGTTGCTAAATTTATACCACCCAGTTTCACATACCAGCAAAAGAAAACGTTTTTCTATGATTTAAGACATTACTTTTGGGATGACCCACACCTTTATAAAGGAGTAGATTGTGTTATTAGACGTTGTGTACTTGAGCATGAACATGAACTGGTCCTATGCAAGTGCCAGTCCGAGGCCTATGGAGGACACCACACTGGTGATAGAACTGCACACAAGGTATTGCAATCTGGGTTTTATTAGCCTACTCTCGTCAAGGATGCTCGTAAGTTTGTCTTGTCTTCTGATGAATGTCAAAGAATTGGTAATATTACTAGACGTCAGGAAATGCCTATGAATTATTCACTTGTTATTGAACCATTTGATGTTTGGGGCTTTGATTATATGGGACCTTTTCCTTCCTCTAACGGGTATACACATATTTAAGTTGTTGTTGATTATGTTACTAAGTGGGTAGAAGCTATTCCAACTAGTAGTGTTGATCATAACACTTCTATTAAGATGCTTAAAGAAGTTGTTTTTTCGAGGTTTGGAGTCCCTAGATATTTAATGACTGATGGTGGTTCACATTTTATTCACGGTGCTTTCCGTAAAATGCTTGCTAAATATGATGTCAGCCATAGAATTGCATCTCCATATCATCCTCAGTCTAGTGATCAAGTAGAATTGAGCAATCGCGAAATAAAGTTGATCTTGCAAAAGATTGTTAATAGATCTAGGAATAATTGGTCTAAGAAACTTGATGATGCATTATGGGCTTATAGAACTGCTTATAAAAACCCTATGGGTATGTCTCCATATGAAATGGTTTATGGAAAAGCATGCCACTTACCTCTCGTATTAGAACATAAAGCTTATTGGGCAATCAAAGAGCTCAATTATGATTTAAAACTTGCCAGTGAGAAGAGGTTATTTGACATTATCTCACTTGATGAATGGAGAACCCAAGCCTATGAGAATGCTAAGTTGTTTAAAGAAAAGGTTAAAAGATGGCATGATAAAAGGATACAAAAGCATGAGTTTAATGTAGGTAATCATGTTTTGCTATACAACTCTCGTTTAAGATTTTTTGCAGGAAAGCTTCTCTCTAAATGGGAAGGTCCTTACATTATCAAGGAGGTCTATCGTTTGGGTGCCATCAAAATCAACAACGCCGAAGGCACAAATCTGAAGGTGGTAAATGGTCAAAGAATCAAACATTATATCTCAGGTACTCCATAAATGTTGAGACCAATATTATTAATACCATAACACAAAAGGAGTACATAAGGGATACTTTCCAGAACGTTTCGGACTCCGAAAAGGAATAGGTACGTGGTACGGTAAGTAAACCGACTCCAAAACTATTCTAATGGCAATTTTTCTCTGTTTTGGAATATATGAAAAATTAGGAAAATTAAAAGTAGTCCGAAGAGTACACAAGGAAGCGGCAAGGCAGGAGGGCACCCCCTCACCCTTGTCGCCACCTCGTGTGCCCTCCGGACTCCATTTTCTTGCACAACACTTCTTTTTGTCAGTAAAAATTCATTATATATCTCCCAAAGGTTTTGACCACCGTACCATGACAAAATCCTCTGTTCTTGTTTCGAGTTGTTTTTCCGACAGATCTAGATCACCATGACGTCTCCAAGCGCCCCCAAGGACAAGTTTTTCGAGAAGGCTGTCAACCCCTACCTTGCGGATGTGCTGCGACACCCTCAAACCATTGAGATGCGTGAGAGGGTGCTGCACATCCGCGATGTTGAAGGGCCAAAGAAGACTGATGTCTGCTAGAACTACGTCGGTATTTCCCCAAAGAGGAAGGGATGATGCAGTATAGCGACATTAGGTATTTCCCTTAGTGATGAGACCAAGGTTATCGAACCACTAGGAGAACCTCCTCACACCACGTAAACAACACCTGCACACAAATAACAAATACTCGCAACCCGACGTGTTAAAGGGGTTGCCAATCCCTTTCGGGTACGGTGCCTCAATATAGGCAAATAATGTGAGGTAAAAGTGGTAGATGGGATAAATAGAATGCAGAACAAATAAATTGTAGCAAGGTATTTTTTTATTTTTTGTTTAATAGATCTAAAAATAAATGCAAAGGAAATAGATCGCAAAGGCAAATATGATGAAAAGAGACCCGGGGGCCGTAGGTTTCACTAGTGGCTTCTCTCGAGAAAAATAGCAAACGGTGGGAAAACAATTACTGTTGGGAAATTGATAGAACCTCAAATAATCATGAGGATATCCAGGCAATGATCATTATATAGGCATCACGTCCAAGATTAGTAGACCGACTCCTGCCATGTACTACTATTACTCCACACATCGACCGATATCCAGCATGCATCTAGTGTATTAAGTTCATGAAGAAACGGAGTAATGCAATAAGAACGATGACATGATGTAGACGAGATCCGTTTATCTATTGCAAAGATATATATCTCATCTTGTTATCCTTAGTAGCAACGATACATACGTGTCGGTTCCCCTTCTGTCACTGGGATCAAGCACCATAAGATCGAACCCACTACAAAGCACCTCTTCCCATTGTAAAATAAATAGATCAAGTTGGCCAGACAAAACCCAAATATCGGAGAAGAAATACGAGGCTATAAGCAATCATGCATATAAGAGATCAAAGAAGACTCGAATAACTTTCATGGATAAAAACATAGATTTGATCATAAACTCAAAGTTCATCAGATCCCACAAGCACACCGCAAAAAGACTTACATCATATGGATCTCCAAGAGACCATTGTATTGATAATCAAGAGAGAGAGAGAGAGAGAGAGAGAGGAAGCCATCTAGCTACTAACTACGGACTCGTAGGTCTACAAAGAACTACTCACGCATCATCGGAGAGGCACCAATGGAAGTGGTGAACCCCTCCATGATGGTGTCTAGATTGGATCTGGTGGTTCTGGACTCTGCGGTGGCTGGAATTGATTTTCGTTGACTCCCCTAGGGTTTCTGGAATATTGGGGTATGTATAGAGCAAAGAGGCGGTTTAGGGGGGCACTCGAGGTGGGCACAACCCACCAGGGTGCGCCTGGGCCTCCTGGCGCGCCCTGGTGGGTGCTGCTCCCTCGAGCCACCCCCAGGTGCTTTCTTGGCCCACTGGATGTCTTCTGGCCCAAAAAAATCCTCCAGGAGTTTTGTTGCGTTTGGACTCCGTTTGATATTGATTTCCTGCGATGTAAAAAACATGCAAAAAACACCAACTAACACTGGGCACTATGTCAATAGGTTAGTACCAAAAAATGATATAAAATGACTCTAAAATGTTTGTAAAACATCCCAGAATTATAATAGAACAGCATGGAACAATCAAAAATTATAGATACATTGGAGACGTATCATCATCCCCAAGCTTAATTCCTTCTCGTCCTCGAGTAGGTAAATGATAAAAACAGAATTTTTGATGTGGAATGCTGCCTAACATATTCATCATATTTCTTTAATTTATAGCATGGACATATGGACTTTTATATGATTCAAAGCAATAGTCTAGTTTTGACATGAAGATTTTAACACTCAAGCATACTGAGGGAGTCCTGGATAAGGGAGTATCCAGACAGCCGGACTATATACTTTGGTCGGACTATTGGACTATGAAGATACAAGACAGAAGACTTCGTCCCATGTCCGGATGGGACTCTCCTTGGCGTGGAAGGCAAGCTTGGCGATTTGGATGTAGATCTCCTCCTTTGTAAACCGACTCTATGTAACCCTAGCCCCCTCGGGGGTCTATATAAACCAGAGGGTTTAGTCCATAGGACACAACAACAACAACAACAACAACAATCATACCATAGGCTAGCTTCTAGGGTTTAGCCTCTCTGATCTCGTGGTAGATCAACTCTTGTAATACTCATATCATCAAGATCAATCAAGCAGGAAGTAGGGTATTACCTCCATTGAGAGGGCTCGGACCTGGGTAAACATCGTGTCCCCAGCCTCCTGTTACCATTAGTCTTAGACGCACAGTTCGGGACCCCCTACCCGAGATCCGCCGGTTTTGACACCGACATTGGTGCTTTCATTGAGAGTTCCTCTGTGTCGTTGCTGCAAGGCTAGATGGCTTCTCCAACCTTCAACCACGCTGCCCTGGGTGAGACTTTTCTCCCCGGACAGATCTTTGTGTTCGGTGGCTTCGCACTGCGGGACAACTCGCTTGGCCATCTGGAGCAGATCGATAGCTACACCCCTGGCCATCAGGTCAGGTTAGGAAACCTAAACTACATCGCCGACATCCGCGAAGACTTGATCTTCGACGGATTCGGGCCCGCGTCAGGAGTGCCGAATAATCATGACGAGCATGACCTAGATCTGCAGTCAGACAGTATTCGGAACATCGCACCTGCTACAGCTCCGGACATTGTTCCGGAGCAGGTCGTGCCTTCCAGGGACGGGTGGATGGACCCCGCCCCGAAGGCCGCATGCTCATCGGTGTTGGAGCCGAACACAGACTCCTCTCCTTAGGAAATCTGTATCTCCGAAACCCCAGACTCGTCTCCGGTAGGGTGTTCCGGACCGTGCACATCCATCGAATCTAATTGGGCTCCAGTCATGGAGTTCGCCGCCGCGGATATCTTTCAGCACTCACCCTTCGGAGACGTGTTGAATTCATTAAGAAATTCGTTACCCACCCACCACCCACTTAATAGCCACGGTCTATGACTTAACCGACGTGCTTAACTTTGACTCCGAAGACATCGATGGTATAGACGACGATGCGGGAGAAGAACAGGAACCACCGCCCACAGGCCGCTGGACTGCCACCTCTTCATATGATATATATATATATGGTGGATACTCCCAAAGAAACCAATGGCGATGAGGCAACGGGAGATAACCCCTTGGGGAAGAAAGCAAAAAATGGGCGTCATCGGCACCGCTCCAAGCCTCGCCACAACAATACCGGCACTGGAGAAGAAAATCCAGATGGTGCCGAGGCAGGCTAGCCCAGACGAACAGGCGACAGACGGATACTTGGAGGACGATAACTATATGCCTCCCTCCGAAGATGAGGTGAGCCTCGGCGACAACGAATTTGGCATACCAGAGGATCCCATAGAGCAGGAGTGCTTCAAGCGCAGGCTTATAGCCACTGCAAGAAGCCTGAAAAAGAAGCAACAGCAGCTCCAAGCGGACCAAGATCTGCTCGCAGACAGATGGACCGAAGTCCTAGCGGCCGAGGAATACGGACTCGAACCCCCGAGCAGGGGATACCCAAAACACAAACCACTAGAAGAAGAGGTCGAAGAGCCTGAACTTCCAGCACAAGACGAGGCTGATCGGCCAACACGTGGACGGGATAAAATGGCATATGAGGCCGAACACCAGCCCACACCCCCACGCCGATTCACCACGGCCCGGGGCAATACGCAGGACCTGCGAGACATACTGGAAAACAATGCAGGACAACCAAGATCGATCTATGGATCACGAGGACGCGCCACAGCTCATGACACCGATCGTCACGCCGGATACAATACTGATAAATCCGGTCAGGCCGGACATTACCGACCAGACCTAATTGGACTACGCCGTGACATAGCCCGGCACAGAGGCGCCGCACACCCCCTCTGCTTCACTAACGAAGTAATGGAACATGAATTCCCAGAAGGGTTTAAAACCGTCAACATCGAGTCATACGATGGCACAACAGACCCCGCGGTGTGGATCAAGGATTTTCTTCTCCACATCCACATGGCCCGCGGTGATGACCTACATGCCATCAAGTACCTCCCACTCAAGCTTAAAGGGCCAGCCAGACACTAGCTGAATAGCCTTCCAGCAAACTCTATTGGCAGTTGGGAAAACCTTGAGGACGCATTCCTCGATAACTTCCAAGGCACCTATGTGCGACCACCGGATGCTGATGACTTAAGTCACATTACCCAATAGCCGAGAGAGTCAGCCAGGAAATTCTGGACTCGGTTCCTAACTAAAAAGAATGAAATTGTCGACTGTCCGGACGACGAGGCCCTAGCGGCCTTTCAGCATAATATCCGTGACGAGTGGCTTGCCCGACACCTCGGCCAAGAAAAACCGAAGACCATGGTGGCACTCACGACACTAATGACCCGCTTTTGTGCGGGTGAGGATAGTTGGCTGGCTCGCAGCAACACCGTGACAGGAAACCCTGGCACCTCAGATACCCGTGACAGTAACGGAAAGCCACGGCGCAACAGACACAAGCGTCAAAACAATGGCGACAATACGGAGGATACGGCAGTCAATGCTGGATTCAGCAACTCCAAATCCGGTCAGCGGAAGAAGCCATTCAAAAGAAACAATCTGGGATCGTCCAGTCTGGACCGCATACTCGACTGCTCGTGCCAGATTCACAGCACCCCTGATAAACCAGCCAATCACACTAATAGAGATTGCTGGGTGTTCAAATAGGCCGGCAAGATAAATGCCGAGAACAAGGACAAGGGGCTGCACAGCGATGATAACGAGGAGCCCCGACGTCCGAACACTGGAGGACAAAAGAAATCCCCCCCTAGGTTAAAACAGTGAACATGATCTATGCCACTCACATCCCCAAACGGGGGTGAAAGCGTGCACTTAGGGACGTCTATGCGACAGAGCCCGTCGCCCCAAAATTCAACCCATGGTCATCCTGCCCGATCACCTTTGATCGTAGGGACCATCCCACCAGCATCCGTCACGGCGGCTCAGCCACATTGGTCCTTGACCCAATTATCGACGGATTCCACCTCACGCGAGTCCTCATGGACGGTGGCAGCAGCCTGAACCTGCTTTATCAGGACACAGTGCGCAAAATGGGCATCGATCCATCACGGATCAAACCCACCAAAACCACCTTCGAAGGTGTAATTCCAGGGGTAGAGGCCCAGTACACGGGCTCAATAACACTGGAAGTGGTCTTCGGATCTCCGGATAACTTCCGAAGCGAGGAGTTAATCTTTGATATCGCCCCTTTCCGTAGTGGCTATCATGCACTACTCGGACGAACTGCGTTCACTCGTTTCAATGCGGTACCGCACTATGCATACATCAAGCTCAAGATGCCAGGACCTCGCGGGGTCATAACAGTCAATGGAAACATAGACCGCTCCCTCCGTTCGGAAGAGCATACTGCGGCCCTCGAGGCAGAAGTACAAAGCAGCCTCCTCCGACAAACAGCCAATTCGGCAACGACATCCCCGAACACCGTCAAGCGAGTCCGGAGTACCCCGCAATAGGACCGTCAGGCACGCCAGGAGCTCGACTAGCAATCCGGCCTCCACGTCAGAGGAATACTCAGGTGGTCCTCTTCAATGATCGTTATACATGTTCTTACATACCCGCATGTAGCCTGCCCTTGGATAGGATATGTCAAATAGTCCTATTTTTTCTGCTTAATGCGTCAGCTTCTTATTACTATCCTCATATTTTTCATTGAATATTTATTCAATATTTGCATCCGTACACTTTGGTACGGTCAGTTTGCCAGGGGCTTCTCATCAAGCCCCATAAAATGGCAAGAAAAGTCCGAACACTTTCAACAATGTGGCACCCCGAACTTATAGCATTATATGCATCAGCTCTGAATCATGTCTTGGGTCAATAGTTGGGTTAGCCCATCTCCCTTGTTTTGGTACCTTAAGTTCCGTTATATCGGCTAAGGTAGCGCAGGGAGAACTACTACGATTGTGTCACGGTTCTTCCGGACGAGCACCTCAGTAGAGAAAGCCGAAAACTGACCGTCATGATGCGGCGAGAGCTGGTCGCTGTTCGCGAGGTAGTAAAATCCCTAAAGATTTTTTTCCGCTTAAGGCGAGGAATTGGCCTTGCCCGATTTAGGCGTGTATAACGCCCCAATTCGGCTTTCCGAATACTAGGGGCTTCACCAAAATTTAAAATTATAGACTTCTATGGCCAAGTGAGAGTTATAAAGCCCAATAGTCCGATTGCCTAGTTCGCTATGCTAAACACCTCCTTAAAGGACCAAGAATTTGGATAAAGAGTGTTTAGGTTTTCCACAAACACCCCAGTACTAGTTACAAGGGGGCGGAAGCCGACGACTGGCCTACTTTTAGATTTTGATAAACGGCCGCAGAGAAGGTAATATTTTAAATCAAACAAAGCGTTATATAGTGCAATCAAACTCGTCCTCATATTACACAGACGACATGAGTACATTTACTCGAAAATAATGTTCTTAGGACATTCATTCGCCACAAGCCGAGTGCCTTTCATAATGCCACTATAATACATTTCGGGGTAGCGATGCTCCTTGCCCTTCGGGAGTCCATCCTTCACGAGATGCTCAGCATCCAGTTTGCCCCAATGCATCTTCGCGCGGGCAAAGGCCCATCGAGCACCCTCAATACATACGGATTGCTTGATAACTTCTAGCCGTGGACAGGCATGCACCATCCGCTTCACCAGGCCAAAGTAGCTGTCGGGCAGGGGCTCGCCAGGCCACATCCGAACTATGAGGTCCCTCATGGCCTGTTCTGTTCGGCCGCATTGTGGAGTTCGACCAGCTGCTTCAGTTGGTCACTCAGAGGCATCGGGTGTTCGGCCCCAGTATATTGGGACCAGAACAACTTCTCCATAGAGATCCCCTCTTCGGCGCGATAGAACTCCGCGGCATCCGAAATGCTGCGTGGCAGATCTGCGAATGCCCCTTGTGAGCTCCGGATTCGTGTAAGTAAAAGAAATGACTCCTCCACATGCTTGTTTTGCATAAAGAATGCCTTACCCTCCGCTATCTTCTTGGCCGCCTGGATTTCTTGGAGGGCCTTTTGGGCTTCGGCCTTGGCGTCGGCCGCGCTCTAGAGGGCCTTTGCAAGCTCAGACGCTTGCGCCTTGTAGTCATGCTCCAGGGAGCCGAACTTCTTACCGAGCTCCTGGAGCTCCTGCTGTACCTCTCCCACCCGAGCATCTTGCTTCTCTCGCTTGGTGCGCTCCGTATCCGCCTTGGCTTCGGCCGCAGACAACACTTCCTTCAGGGCCGCCACTTCGGTCGCGGTCCCTATCAAAAGCCATGATGCTTTTTATTAGCATCACCAACTTTTTATCCTCTATACGACATATGGACGGGGTTTCTCTTACCTTTGTTCTCCTCGAGCTGCTTCTTCACAAGGCCGAGCTCTTCTTCGGCCTGCCCCAATTCGCGCTTGAGTCCGGCAACCTCAGCCGTGTGCGCGGCGGCGGTCAGCAGCAGTGCCTGTTTGATTCATTCAGACAAATACCATTAGCTTCCTGCGGTTTTTTAGTTGACCCTCCGTTTGGCTTTTCTTTCTGAACACCAACCAGAGTATCAGGGGCTACTGTCTATCGGGTGATATTTTCTCACACTCTCTTTACCTCAAAGCCTGTTAGCAGGCTAGTGCAGGCTTCGGTCAATCTGCCCGTGGCGGACCGAACCTTCTCAATCACCGTACCCATAAGTGTACGGTGTTCATCCTCGATGGAAGCGCCTCAAAGCACTTCCAACAAATTATCCGATGCCTCCGGTTGGGCAGAGGTCATCGGCACGGCTGGCTCACCCTCCTTCACGAGGGACTGCTTACCGAAATCCGGAACCTTCGTAGGGTCCGGTGCAGTAACCGGCTGGGAGCCAGACTTGATGTGGCTCCCGCTAGCATAATCCATGGGGTTCTCATCCCCCATGTGTCCGGCGCCTGAGATTTTGCCTTGGGGCATCCCCGGAGCCATCGCCTCCTGCTCTGGCATCCTCCGGGACAACACCTCGGTGTCATCCACAGGTCGTGGGGAGGTTGCCGTCGGGAGCGAATTCATCTCCGACTCGTTTAGAGACTCCTCCGAAGAGGACTCCTCGAGATCGGACCCGGCTGGACTGCATAAACGTATTCGGCATCATTACAAACCATGAGGTCAAAGTTGCACGGAAAGTATTATGGAATGTGGATACTTACGACCTCACCCGGGGCTTGCCCCTGGGCAGCCACTCCTATCGCTGAAAGCGGCGGTAGTGGAGTGATCAGGAAGGGACGCTTTTCCCTTCTTCGGCGTCCCGGCCTCCCCTGACAGGGCGACCTTCCTTTTCTTCTCCTCCCTAGCATGGGGAGGAGGCATTTCTTCATGTTCTCCCCCATCTTCAGGGGGGGAGAATCTTCCTCGTCGTCTTCTGATGACGACTCTATCACGGCCTTCCGCCGGAGACCTTTTCTGGTCCCCGCGGCCACCTTCTTGGACCCTTCAGCCCCCTTAGTTGAGGCGGCCTTCTTCTTCTTCCTCTCCTCCCCTTCGTGGGAGGAGTGCACCTCGTCATCTTCTGGCGAGGCGTCTGGTGCGTCTTCGCGCCGGAGACCCTTCCAGGTCCCTGCGGCCTTCTTTTCGGCCTTTTTCTCCAGCACCTTGTAAGGCGCCGGAACCAGCATCTCCGCTAGGAGTGCGCTCACTGGGTCCTCAGGCAATGGAGCCGGACAGTCAATCCGCTCCACCATCTCCACCCAATCCTGTTTGGTCAGCATAGTGACCTAAGAATCCTCCCACGAACGTACCAGGAAGGAAATATCTTACAATAACTAGAGGACTTACCGGACGGCGAGGCGGCTTACGCTGAGCCCCCGGTCCTCGGAAAGGGGAGGAGGAACTTCGCTGGTCTTGAATAACACCTTCCAGATTTCTTTGTGCGTTGTGCCGAAGAGCTCTAGCAGCATCTGGTGTTCGACCGGGTCGAACTCCCACATATCAAATGCCTGTCTTTGACACGTGAGAATCTGGCGAATGAGCATGACCTGGACCATGTTGACAAGCTTTATCTTCTTGTCCCTCATACTTCGGATGCAGGTCTCGAGTCCGGCCTGCTCT
>NC_057801.1:567434631-567442260 GCF_018294505.1 Triticum aestivum
CTCGGGCACCACTTGGAGGCGTGCTTCAAAGCGCGTTTCCCTCAGGAAGGAACAAGGCAAGGAGGGCCAAGCCCTCGGGAGTTCATCGCAAGAAGCATTCAGGAGCTACAGGAGTCCAGAGTCATCAGTGGCAGCCGCCGCTTACCCGCCGTAGCTCCCCATCCAGGCGAGGATGGTGGGCAGCACGTCTGCATCGACGTACCAGGGCTCAACCGAGCCGCATCTCAAGAGCGCCTCTGGCCTTCGCGCATGGGGCGTTGTGAGGGTCCACCTCACAGCTACGTTCGCGTGCCTTTCGGCCTGCCGAACGCAGTTGCTGCTCATCAGTGCCTGCTGAGGAGCATCCTGGAGGCTCAAGAGGGCAGGCATTCCGCAGTCCTGGCAGAGATGGAGATGGCCCTTGGAGAGCCACCTGCGCCCCCGGAGCCTCCCGAGGCTCCTGGGCCTGGGGGCTCGTAAGGGCCGGTTTCCGCAGCGCGCGTCGTTGGCTACTTCAGCATCCCTTCATCTCCAACATCATCAAGTGACATCCTTCGAGTTTCATTTTCAGCTGGGAGCGCCCCCAGAGCTGCATCATTCCCAGGCCGCATGGGTTCGTCCCTGTGGCATGTATCCCTTTTGTTTATGCCTTTAGGTTACTTTGTTGGGGGCGCCCCTCGGGCTGCATTATCCCCAAGCCACTCGGGCCTGACCCAGTGGCCTGTATCTTTCTCGCATCTATTCAGGTCGTGCATTTGACCCGTCATGATTATTGCTTGATGCCTATGATGGCGCCCTTCTTCCCTCATGCCGACCGCTTGCACGTTAAAAGGGGGGTACCTGAGCATCACGAGTCATGGACTCTTACTGGCTCTCCAGCCCTCACCTCCTGGCCTTGTCCACGACATCACGACCTGGCATACCAGCAACGGCTGAGCTCGCTCGAGGGCCGGGACCTGAGGACGTAGAGCGTCGGCATCTAACCAAATTTGCAGGAGCACATTACAAACAAAGGCCCAAAGCCAGGTGCAACCCGCCTTGAGGTAGGGCCCCGTGAGTCCCGCGCTGGCTCATGGGTGCCCAGATACACCTCGTCAAGCCCTACCATGCTAGCCACGTGTCAGGACGGGGTTGTACACGCCCCGGGGACTCCTCCCGGAGGGGAGCCCCCTCCCATGTACCAGTGGAAGCACCATGCTCCGTGCTGGCTGACGACACTGCCGAGGAGCGGCTATGCCCTTACAGATATGGAAGCGCTATGCTCGATGCTGGTGATAAACAACTGAGGGTGGCCCACGGCCGCATCAACCTCAGGGAGCCCAGAGCTTAGTGTCTGGGCCTATCGTAACGCCTCCCCTCGGGAATGCCACACGAGGGAGCTGGGCACGGGGGCTACACCCGGGCCACGCCCGGGCGCACGCCACCCAGCCAGGCCCCTTGGGCCTGGTTCATTGCGCGCCCCTCCCCGAGCAGAGCCAAGGTACGAAGGTCGTTTGAACGTCAAGGGGGACTTCTGAGCATCGCGACTCAGGAGCCTAACTGGTCACGTAGCCCCTCACTCCTTGGTCCCGTCCTGGTCTCCGGTCGGGGCTAATGGAGGTTGAGGTATGCATGGGGCCGGACCCTGCCGGCGTAGAATGGAAGATCCACTCCTATGCCTCCCCTCCCTACTTGTTGTTCGCGCGTCAAGGGGGACTCCTGAGCATCGCGACTCGGGAGCCTAACTGGTCACGTAGCCCCTCACTCCTTGGTCCCGTCCTGGTTTCCGATCGGGGCTAACGGCGGCTGAGGTATGCGCGGGGCCGGGCCCTACCGACGTAGAACACAGGCAAGTAGTAAGGAAAAGCACAAATCTCAAGGAATTCAAAAGCAGATATTACAGTCCATAGGTTGTTTTCACAACGCCAAACACAAGTTTAAATGCCTCCACAAGGCATGATGCATGTTGCAGGAACTAAAGCAGGACAGGAGCCGCGAAGGGGTCACTTTCTGACGGTGCCATCGCTAGTGGTGGAGTTATGCTGAGCGGCTCTACCTCCCGAAGCCCCAGGGTTGGCAGCATCTCGCCTTGGCTTGATGCTGAAGGCACGGAACTTCGCCAGCAGGGCTTCCGCTCGACCCTTCACTGCCTCGGCAGCGGCAGCGGCAAGCTCGCCGCTCGCAGGCTCCAGCAGGCTGTCAAGATCGACGTTAGGGTCGCGAAGATAGACGTGGGTGAAGACACGTGCCAGCGCTGCAGAAGAAAGGACACGCGCCTCGGCCTTGGCCGTGGGGCCAAGGCCGTCCGTGACATCTTCAAGTGCGCGGACCAGGAAGGGAAGAAACTTGGCGGGGCCATCCTCGGCGCCACCTAGCGGCTTTCCCAGGCCGCCATCATAGAGTGTCTTCAGCGAGGCATGAGCCCTCTCCTCCAACTACGCGAAGGCCACACGGTCCTCGGCCAGGACCCTCGCCTTGCTGTCTAGCTTGATCCTCTCCACCTCCAATGCTTGCTCCAGCGTCTCCAACCGACTGCGACGTTCATCAAGCTCGGCGTCCCGGTCCTTGACAGCAGCCTCTCGAGTCTTCATCTCCTTCTCCTTCTCCTGGCGGTCACGGACCTCCTTGGCGAGCTCGTCGCGCAGGCCTTGCAGCTCGCTCTCCAGCGCCTTGCAACGGCTCCGAACATTCGCAACCTCACCCAAGGCGGCATCGCGAGCGGCCTTGGCTTGGAGGACGGCCCGCTTCTCCTCATCGCATGCCGTCACGGCCTGAACCAGCGCCGCTCGAACGGAGGCATCAGAGCGGACCCAGCCAGACGCCAACTCCAGGCGCCCGGCCACCAAGCGGGGGTCGGTGCCCTGGAGATCTTCTCGCAGCCGGTCCAGCTCAGCAGCAGCACGATCCAAAACAGTGGAAGGAGTCGGGGAAACGGCGGTTGGCGGAGTAGGAGGAGAAGACGACGGCGTGATCACAGCGTCAAGCGTCGGGACCTTTTGAGCCCCGGCGACTGCAGCAGTGGCATCGAGCATGGACGCCTCGGGAGTCGCCTGGGCCATGGGGGCTGAGCCCACGCCAGCACGCCCCACCTGGCCTCGCGAGGATGACCAGGCAGGGGAGGCTCGAGCCTTGCCACCTTCTTCTCCTGCAGGTGGAAGCGTTGCCCCAGGCGAAGCCTCAGGGGCCCCCTTTAGCCTTTTCGCCGCAGGCACCGGCCTAGCCAAGGAATATGGATGTCAAGCCTCAGCAACAGAAGCAGGAGGCAAAACAAAAATCAAGCACTTACTGGTCATCGTTCGTGGACTCAAGCAGCCTCTGGCTGAACTTGACGCCCGAGAGCCGGCTGCTGGGGTCAGCCTCAGGAGACTCGGAAGCAGGGGGCACGTCAGAGGAGTTGAAGCTGGCTTTAGGCCGCCTTGGAGCCGGAGCAGGTCCGCGGGGAACCAGCCCTGTCCTGTCCTTCTTCGGGACCAGGGGCGAGCTCTCCCCTCCTCGATCGTCGCTGCCCTCGTTGTCGTCCGGCATGAGACGGAGGGCACGGGACCTGCGCTGGGGGAGGGACTTCCCCGACTCTCCATCGGTCGCCTCAGAGTCAGACTCCTCTTCCTCCACCTCTTCTTCCTCCTCCCTGCCAGAGTCGCTGGAAGATACGTTCACCGTCGCCAGGGCCGCCAGACCCTCGGGAACTTCCGCACGCACTAGCCCTTCCCCATTGAAGGTGGGCATGGAGTTCACCACCTGCTCCCAGTCGCCACGAAGGAACAGGGGTACAGGAGCACCCTCCAGTCTCGCCACCTCCCCTCCGACCAAGGAATGAAGGATCGCGGCCAGA
Source organism: Triticum aestivum (assembly GCF_018294505.1). Taxonomy (NCBI): domain Eukaryota; kingdom Viridiplantae; phylum Streptophyta; class Magnoliopsida; order Poales; family Poaceae; genus Triticum; species Triticum aestivum. The sequence goes on from NC_057801.1 coordinate 567,438,422, forward strand.
TCTCCGTCGGCCAGAGCTACAGAACTCAGGCGGAGGGCGGCATCGGCTTCCTCGAGCCTCCATAGTGGGAGCAAGTGTTCCTGAAGCGGAGCCACCCGGTGCTCCAGGAACTCCCTTAGGAGCGTCCCCCCGGTCAGCTTCGCCGTCGCCAGGTTGCCTGGCCACAGGTTCGCGTCCATCCTCTCCAGCACCAGCTTCGCGCGAGGATCGACGAGCTCCGCACGGGACCAAGCATCAACGGCCTTAGGCTGCCCCGTGGGCAACACCAGCCGAGGGTGGATGCGCCCAACGTCCACCATGACCCACTTGCTCTAGAAGCCTTCGATCCTCTTCCCAGGCTTCAAGATGGCATTGGAGCTGGAGTATGCGACAAAGCTCGCGCATGCGGTGATGGGGCCGCGAGAAACCCGAAGGTAAAAGTAATGGCGCAGCAAGGCCACCGATGGCTTTATCCCAACGTGAGCCTCACAATAATAGGCGAAAATCGCCAGAAGGAGAACAGAGTTGGGGTGAAGGTGCAGAGCTTGCAAGTTGTATTGGCGAAGAACAGCAAGGAAGAACTCGGAAAAGGGAGGCACCAGCCCGACGATGATGGCGCTCACGAAGAGCGGGTAGAAGGTGCTCCCCTTGTCTTCGGGCAGGTCGAAGCCGACCTTGAGCACGGCCGCCCCCTCGCTGCCTTGCGCCACCATCATATGGCGCGTGAGGGCGAGGTTCTTCTCCGACACGTTCGGAGGATCCAGAGCGGGTGAGTACCAGGCCTCGGCTGGAGTCTGGCGAGGCGCCATGGCTTGCCGAAGGTGCGGGATTGAAGCAGATCTGGAAGATTTCGGGAGCAAGAAGGAGGAGAGCGAGAAAGGGGATCTGGGACAAATGACTGGTGAAGGCAAAGAAGGTAAGCCTGGCCCGGGGCCGCCCTTTTGTCTAGGCACGCAGTTGCCGAGGCGTCGTGGGGAAGCAGGGACACCCACGTCCAATCAACCGCCACGTGTCGCCCAAGGCCGCAGGCTATTGGGGCCCGCGGCACTTCGCACTTGCCCCTTCGCTTCTCTGCTAAGCCAAGTCCGGGCGCGCCTTGGGCCCGGGGGCTACTGTCGGCGTTCTAGGAACGGGGGTACCCAGACTTGCCTGCCTGCGGCCTGTAGCGTGGCTCAAGGAGTGTCCCAGTACGGCCCACCTTCATCAACACAAGCTTAAGACCCTCACGAGGGGCCAAGCCTCGCGGGGCGGACGACAGGAAGCTTCCTCAGGCGCAGCCTCGCCAGGCTGGCTCGCGAGGAGGTGGAGAGATCAAGGCGGGGTACCTCACGAGGTGCCCATGACGCTAGCCATGACGATTGAAGCCAGGCGGGCGCCGACCTCGGCAGTGTCCTTGTTTCCCCTTCAGTGCAAAGGGGGCAAGCACAGGCCAAGGCATGAGGCAAAGGTTACCATTCCGGTGCAACAAGATCAAGACCAGCAGAACGGCAGGATGGAGGTCATCATGGAGCCCACGAAGGCGTCATCGTCAGAGCCTTTGGCAGGCGAGGACCAACTTTAGTCAGGATAAGTGTACTAGATGTTCCCCTTCAAAATGACCAATTGTTGGCGCCCTTCCCGCTCAATATTTGGGAAGAGGACCAGGGCCTCGCTCTATAAATAGGACTAGCCACTCTCAAGGCAGGGGATCGACCAGTCGAACCTTAGCCAGAACCACCAATGCAAGAACACCCCTTGCGAGGCTGTTCTTCCCTTGTATTGTTCATCAGCCCCTGAGGCAATCCACACATCACACACACTGGAGTAGGGTATTACACCACCATGGTGGCCTGAACCAGTATAAACCTTGCGTCCCTTGTGTTGTTCTTTGTGTAGCCTAGATCCTTTGCGAGGCGACGAGACATGAGCCTGTAGGGGGAGTGATCGCCGTGCGCACCCTAGAGTTCGAACCTTAAGGGTCTGCCGGAACCCGAAATCCGACAGGATCTTACTCAATCCATAGGTAGGTATGGTGGACTCTCATGGCAAAACTAGTTTAAGGGATGTTTGGAAGCACAAGTAGTATTTCTACTTGGTGCAAAGTATTTGGCTAGCATGGGAGGGAAAGGCAAGCTCAACATGTTGGATGATCCAAGACAATATAACGTTTTAGATATAGGAAAACATATCCCATTAAGTTGTCTTCCTTGTCCAACATCAACCTTTTAGCATGTCATATTTTAATGAGTGCTCACAATTACAAAAGATGTCCAAGATAGTATATGTAAATGTGCCATGTCATATTTTGTAATTGTGAGCACTCATTAAAATATGACATGCTAAATGGTTGATGTTGGACAAGGAAGACAACTTAATGGGATATGTTTTCCTATATCCGAAACGTTATATTGTCTTGGATCATCCAACATGTTGAGCTTGCCTTTCCCTCTCATGTTAGCCAAATTTTTGCACCAAGTAGAAATACTACTTGTGCTTCCAAACATCCCTTAAACTAGTTTTGCCATGAGAGTCCACCTTACCTACCTATGGATTGAGTAAGATCCTTCAAGTAAGTTGTCATTGGTGCATGCAATAAAAATTGCTCTCTAAATATGTATGATCTATTAGTGCAAAGAAAATAAGATTTATACGAACTTGTGATATGGAAGAAATAAAAGCGACAGACTGCATAATAAAGTTCTTTATCACAAGCGGTAATATAAAGTGACGTCCTTTTGTATTCAGATTTTGTGATCCAACCATAAAAGCGCATGACAACCTCTGCTTCCCTCTGCGAAGAGCCTATGTTTTACTTTTATCTTCTACCCTTATACAAGAGTCATGGTGATCTCCACCATTCCTTTTTATACTTTTTCTTTTGGCAAGCACTTTGTGTTGGAGATATCTATATATATACTCGGATGTAGGTTATCATAAAGTATTATTGTTAACATTACCCTTGAGGTAAAAGGTTGGGAGGCGAAACTATAAGCCCCTATCTTTCTCTGTGTCCGACTGAGGCTTTGAACCCATAAGTATCGCGTGAGTGTTAGCAATTGTGAAAGACTAAATGATAGTTGAGTATGTGGACTTGCTGAAAAGCTCTTATATTAACTCTTCCCGATGTTATGATAAATTGCAATTGCTTCGATGACTGAGATCATAGTTTGTTAGTTTTCAGTAAAGTTTTTGATTCATACTTTACCTTGTGAACGAATTGTTACTTTAGCATAAGAAATTTATATGACATTATATGTTGCTATTCTAAAGATGATCATGATGCCCTCATGTCCGTATTTTATTTTATCGACACCTCCATCTACAAACATGTGGACATATTTTTCAATTTCGACTTTCGCTTGAGGACAAGCGAGGTCTAAGCTTGGGGCAGTTGATATGTCCATTTTGCATCATTGTAACGCCCGGATAATTAGGCTACAGTAAAACTCTCTTGATGATGCCATGTCATCTATGTTACTGTTGCTAATCAAGTGGTAATTCAAAAACCTTGCAAATTCAAAAATGAATTAGCGACAAACACCCAAAATTTTCAAAAGTCAAAACAAAAATGTTCGGGGGTTGCCAAATATTGCATCGATAATTATGGTGAAGTAAACACATTTTTATAAAATGCCTAAATACTTTTAAATGAAGTTAAACAGAAAAGAAATAATAAAGAAAATACAAAAGGGAAAACAAACAGAAGACAAAAAAAGAAACCCCCCTTCCCCCTGGGCCGAAAGGCCCAGCTAGCCACCGCCCCTGCCACCTGGCCCACCCGGCCGAACCGGCCCGCCTCCCCCTGCCGCCTCCTTTCCCTGTTCCCCCGACCCGGGTCGGAACAGGGGTGAGTCCCCACCGCACCCTCTCGCCGGCGACGA
>NC_057801.1:567442730-567452501 GCF_018294505.1 Triticum aestivum
GCGCCTCTCCCTCTCCCCCCAGATCCATCTCCCCCTCGTTCCCCACCGCAACCGAGCGCCGCCATGGCCTCGCCGCCATGAATCGTGCAGCCACAGTCGCCGCCTCGCCGCGCCTGCGTGTCCGTCGATGCCTCCATCGTCTTCCTCGTCCACCAGAGGCCTTAGCTGGAGCGGGGGAGCCCCGAATCGCCGGATCCCCTTCGTCCACATCTCCGGCTGCCGCGTTCTTCACCAACTCCGGCGACACCCCTCTGCTGCTACTAAGCCACCAAGGGCCACCGTGCGTGCCACTAGGTGAGCTGCCTCCCCCCCTCTGCCCTCTAGCTCCCCTAGCTCATGCTCTAACTAGCCCGTCGCTGTGCCGAGACTCTGGTCGCCGCGGTGTACCTCGCCGTCGTGGCCACCGCCGCCGTCACGCTCGCCCGAGCCCACCGCTGTACCCCTGGGGTTCCTAGGAGCCCAACGCACCAGCGCACGCTCTCTCCCGTGCCTCCTAACGCCGTCCCCGTTGGGCGCCCGAACGCGTTGCCGCCTGCACTCCTCGCTGGAGTGCCTCCGGTGACCAAATGGTCACGGGCCAGCGCCCGTTGTGTTCGCCGCCTCGCGTATAACTCGCCTGGCCTCCCCTTTCTTTCGCAAACACGGTGCCACACCGTTTCCTCCCGCGCCCGACTCCGGCCGTCCGCCAATGAGCTCGCCGCGCTCGATTCTGGTCATCCCTGCCACCACGATCACCACCGCTGGACGCGGCGCAGCCGTAGCTCTCGAACGCGCCCGAAAACTCGATGAACGGTGCCCTGTAGGTGGTTTCCGGCCACCTCGCGAGCCGCGCCGCCGCAGTTTGCCTCGCCGGCGACGTTCCGGCGCCGTCCGCCGACGTGGCTAGGCAGGCCCCCACCCCTGGGTCACTGCCAGTGGGCCATGGGGGCCCCGTTGATTGGACTGACCCAGTCAACGTGCTGACGGGGCAGCCCAGTGGCACTGGCATGCAGGGCCCATGCCATAAACAAATAAAATAAATAGATAATTGGCTAATTAATTAAATAAATTAATTAAAACCTAATCTCTCACTGACTACCGGGCCCCACCCACTAATTAGCCTATTTAATTAGTTTTAAAAAACTCTGTTAGTACCCTGTCAATGACATGTGGGTCCCACTGGACCCATCCGTCTGGTTTGACTGGTCAACCGACCAGTTGACATGCTGACATCACTCTGATGTCATGCTGACATCATCATTTACTATTCTGGATAATGTTGGATTTAAATAATTAATTAAATTCCTGAAAATGACTTAAATCTTTAGAAAATCATATCTTCTAATCCGTAACTCGGATGAAAATACTTTCTACATGAAAGTTGCTCAGAACAACGAGACGAACCCGGATACGCAGCCCGTTCGTCCACCACACACCTCTAACATACCAAACACGCAACTTTCCCCCTCCGGTTCATCTGTCCGAAAACGCGAAACACCGGGAATACTTTCCCGGATGTTTCCCCCCTTCGTCGGTATCACCTACTACCGCGATTGGGCACACCTAGCATCGTTACTTGTCATGTCATGCATCGATATGCATTTGTTTGCATTGTATTCATTGTTTCTTCCCCCTCTTCTCTCCGGTAGACTACGAGACCAACGCTGCTGCTGCCCAGTTCGACTACGGAGTTGACGAGCCCTCCTTCTTGCTAGAGCAACCAGGCAAGCCCCCCCTTGATCACCAGATATCGCCTATTCTACTCTATACTGCTTGCATTAGAGTAGTGTAGCATGTTACTGCTTTCCGTTAATCCTATTCTGATGCATAGCCTGTCATTGCTGCTACAGTCATTGATACCTTACCCGCAATCCTAAATGCTTAGTATAGGATGCTGGTTTATCACCTTTGGCCCTACATTCTTGTCAGTCTGCCTTGCTATACTATAGGGTTGTGATCACTCGGGAGGTGATCACGGGTATATATTATACATACTTACATACTATACAGATGGTGACTAAAGTCGGGTCAGCTCGAAGAGTACCCGCGAGTGATTCACGGATTGGGGGCTGAAAGGACCTTTGTCCCGACGGCCCTCTGTGTGGATCTTTGTGGCGGAGCGACAGGGCAGGTTGAGACCACCTAGGAGACAGGTGGGCCTGGCCCTATTCGGCGTTCGCGGATATTTAACACGCTTAACGAGATCTTGGTATTTGATCTGAGTTGGCTACGAGCCTATACGCACTAACCATCTACGCGGGAGTAGTTATGGGTATCCCGACGTCGTGGTATCAGCCGAAGCACTTCGTGACGTCAGCGACTGAGCGGCGCGCGCCGGGTTGGACTGCATTAACGCAACTTCCTTTGTAATGAAGGTTGCTAGGTCTGCTCACCGGCCGCGTACGCAACGTGCAGGTGTGCTAAGGGCGATGGGCCCAGACCCCTGCGCGCTTAGGTTTAGACCGGCGTGCTGACCTCTCTGTTGTGCCTAGGTGGGGCTACGACGTGTTGATCTTTCGAGGCCGGGCATGACCCAGGAAAGTGTGTCCGGCCAAATGGGATCGTGCGTGTTGGGTTATGTGGTGCACCCCTGCAGGGAAGTTAATCTATTCGAATAGCCGTGATCTTCGGTAACAGGACGACTTGGAGTTGTACCTTGACCTTATGACAACTAGAACCGGATACTTAATAAAACACACCCTTCCAAGTGCCAGATACAACCGGTGGTCGCTCTCCCTCAGGGATATGAGGAGGGGATCGCCGGGTAGGATTATGCTATGCGATGCTACTGGAGATGCTACTTGGAGATGCTACTTCGAGGACTTCAATCTACTCTCTTCTACATGCTGCGAGACGGAGGCTGCCAGAAGCGTAGTCTTCGATAGGACTAGCTATCCCCCTTTTATTCTGGCATTCTGCAGTTCAGTCCACCGATATGGCCTCCTTACACATATACCCATGCATATGTAGTGTAATTCCTTGCTTGCGAGTACTTTGGATGAGTACTCACGGTTGCTTTCTCCCCCCCTTTTCCCCCTTTCCTTTCTTTCTGGTTGTCGCAACCAGATGCTGGAGTCCAGGAGCCAGACGCCACCGTCGACGACGATCCCTACTACACCGGAGGTGCCTACTACTACGTGCAGCCCGCTGACGACGACCAGGAGTAGTTAGGAGGATCCCAGGCAGGAGGCCTGCGCCTCTTTCGATCTGTATCCCAGTTTGTGCTAGCCTTCTTAAGGCAAACTTGTTTAACTTATGTTTGTACTCAGATATTGTTGCTTCCGCTGACTCGTCTATGATCGAGCACTTGTATTCGAGCCCTCGAGGCCCCTGGCTTGTATTATGATGCTTGTATGACTTATTTATGTTTTAGAGTTGTGTTGTGATATCTTCCCGTGAGTCCTTGATCTTGATCGTACACATTGCGTGCATGATTAGTGTACGATTGAATTGGGGGCGTCACAAGTTGGTACCAGAGCCGACTGCCTGTAGGAATCCCCCTTCCACACTCCTTGGCCTAAGTCGAGTCTAGACATTGTAAGAACCTTTACTAACATGGCTGTGTGCCTTATGGGCCCACGTCGCCATTGGGTGGTATTAGGATCTTTTACTTCTCGACCTTTACTCTGGGGCTCTGAACTCTCTCCTACTCGGGTTAAACAAATTTACTAACTCTGACATTAGGATCCCGTTACCACGTTCACCCCAAAGTTGGATAAGCCATAGTTATTCTAAAGGATAGCATTTCAAATAGTGCCCATATTGTCATTTGACTCCATTGAAACATCTTTGTTTTCAGATGGAACCCACGAGGCAGGTCGTGCGCCACACTGCGGCCATTGGTGCCCCAGGATCACCTGCTGTGCTAGCTGAGATGATGACCTATCTGGGTTATTGCTGGCACCCTGAGTACACCGTCTACAAGGAGTACCAGGACTTTAACCAGGAGCAGTACTGTGCCATCGTCCAGCTCTACTCTCGGGAGTATGAGTCCACTACCGTGCTGCACACCGCTCATGGTGTTGGAGTGACCATCGAGATGGCAGTCCACGATGCTGCTCATGCTGCTCTGACACGTCTTCGTGGAGAGTATCAGGCGTTGGACACTTCCCCTTTCAGACACATTCCTATCGCATCTGACATTGGCGCGGAGGGATACTACACTGCCGCCTACTCCACCGTCACCCGAGAGCCCTTCCACCATCAGCGCCTGGTTCTGCATGCTGATGGGCTGGACCGAGCTAACAGAGCTCTTCGCCACGAGTTGTACACCACTCGTCAGCACCTTTACAGGGCTCTGACGCTGCTGCACCCCTTTGTTCAGTCTAGACAGCTGCCGCGTTCTGCGATCTACCCAGCCAGGACCGTGATGCCCCATGGTGTCGGATGGCCAGAGGTGGGAGGTTACTCTCCCGCACTTGGTCCTCTTCTGCCACCTGAGCGTCGGGTTCTACACCAGAGTATCCGCGGCCCCCAGGCCACTGACGTGGAGGACTATCCGTTGCCTCACTACCAGCTGTCAGGCTACAGCTACCTTCACAGTACCTCCTGGGACTGATGTAGTCTTTCTCATTAGTATTAGATGCATTCGCGAGCCTGCGTGCCGCCTATGATGACTTAGTCTATGTACTGAACTCTGTGCACTGAACTCTATGTACTGAACTCTATGTCCGACCCCTTTTGTAAGTTATGCCGACTAGCTATGTGGTATCTGTCGTGCTCTTTTCATTATGCATGTTTCATCATGAATGATTCTTGTCTATGCAAATTTCTCAATACTGAACTACCCCTGTTATATATTAGCAGGATGGTTAGACCAGCTGGTCGTGGTCGTGGCGGCAACGCCCCACCACCGCCTGAGTACATGGCTGGTATGGTCCAACAACTCGAGATGAATCGCCAGTTCATGGAGAATCTGATGGCTCAGTTCCCTCGTCCCAATATGAATGAGCAACCAGCCCAAGTGACTCTGCAGGATTTCATGCGCCTCAACCCAACCGTGTACCGCAGCTCAACTCAGCCGCTGGATGCTGATGACTGGCTCCGTGACATCACCTATGAGATGGAGTCTGCTGAAGTAGCCCCTGCCCGCTATGTCACCTTTGCTTCCTTCTTTCTGAAGGGACCCGCAGCTCAATGGTGGGACAGCCACAGGCGTACTCTGCCAGTTGGGACAATCATCACCTGGCCAGACTTTCAAGCTGCCTTCCGTGCCCGCTTCATTCCTCAGGGGATCATGGACAGGAAGAAGCGTGAGTTCCGCAACCTCACCCAGGGCAACAAAACTGTGGAAGCTTATCAGCGGGAATTTCTGGACTTATCCCGCTATGCCGAAGAAGACATTGCAACTGATGCACGTAGACAGGAGAAGTTCCGTGACGGCCTTCAAGCTGACATCAAGCTCGCACTTCTGGTGCATGATTTTGCCGATTTCGCCACCTTGGTGAATAAGGCCATCAATGTCGAGACTGGTCTGCAGGAACACCAAAGCTCTCAAAGGCGCAACCGTGACACGGGCTCATCTTCGGGCCCGCCCTCGCAGAAGTGTAAGATATGGATCCCTAACAGCATGTACCGTCCAAATGCACCTGCCCCAAGGCAGTCTTATGCTGCACCTCGTCTGCCTACTGCTCCAACTAGGCAGCCAAGGCTTCCAGCTCCACCACTCGGAGCACCTGTTCCCACTCCCAATAGTGGTCTGTGCTACAAGTGTGGTCAACCAGGTCACCTTGCCAGGAACTGCTATCAGAATCAGAAACAGAATCAACTGGCCCTTCCAGCAGCTGGCCGTGGAAACAACTCGCCCCGCAACAACCATGCCAAGTCTTATGGTCGTGTTCATGCCAACCACGTTGATTTGAACGAAGCCCAAGACCAGCCTGCTACTGTGATGGGTACACTCCTCGTAAATTCAGTACCAGCATCCGTTTTATTTGATACAGGTGCATCGCATTCATTCATGTCAGAAGATTTTGCATACAAGCACGATGTTAGATGTGGGCAGATGAACACTTCGGTAGTGGTAAAAAACCCCGCGGGACAATGTCAGACCTCCATGGTTGGCATCGACGTCCCTGTGGAAATCGAAGGGTTGGAATTTCGCGCCTCGCCCATTATCCTGAAGTCGTCTAACATTGACCTCATTCTGGGAATGGATTGGTTAAAGGAGCATACTGCTTCTATCATTTGCGCCACTAAGACCGTCCATCTGCTACACCCTTCTGATGAAATAATTAGCTACGATGCTCATATGGTTCAGAATGCCGAGGCCAGGCTTTATGCCTTAAACGCATTGAACGCTGCACCACTCAAGGGCATTGAAAACATTCCCGTCGTGCGTGAATTCCTAGACGTCTTTCCTGAAGAACTCCCAGGGATTCCCCTGCTAGAGCTGTCGAATTCGTCATCGACTTGAAACCAGGCACCACTCCTATAGCCAAGCGACCCTACAAGATGCCGCCGCATGAACTCCTTGAGCTTAAGGAGGAAATCAATAAGTCTCTTCGCAGTGGTTTCATTCACCCAAGTTGCTCTCCTTGGGGAGCACCTTCTCTCTTTGTCAAGAAGAAAGATGGGACAAACCGATTAGTCCAAGACTACCGTCCTATAAACCAAGCTACCATTCAGAATAAGTATCCTCTTCCTCGGATCAATGATCTGTATGATCAACTGGCTGGTTCGTCAGTGTTCTCCAAACTCGACTTGAGGTTGGGTTACCACCAGATCCGTGTTCGTGAAGAGGATATCCCAAAGACTGCCTTTGTGACTCGATATGGTTCATACGAGTACACCGTCATGTCTTTCGGCTTAACCAATGCTCCAGCCACCTTCTCTCGCCTGATGAACTATATATTCATGGATTACCTCGACAAGTTCGTCGTGGTTTATCTAGATGACATTCTGGTATTTTCCAAGAACGAAGAGGAACATGCTGAACATCTTCGTCTTGTGCTGGAAAAGCTACGAGAGCATCAACTATACGCCAAGTTCTCCAAATGTGAATTCTGGCTTCCCGAAGTAACCTATCTCGGGCATGTCATCTCTAAGGATGGTATTGCCGTCAACCCTGAACGAGTCCAGGCTATTCTTGATTGGACTCCTCCGAAGAACGTTAAGCAAGTCAGAAGTTTTCTCGGTCTCGCCAGCTATTGCCGTCGATTCGTCGAGAACTTCTCCAAGATCGCCAGGCCCCTAACTAACCTATTGCATAAGGGCGTCAAGTTCCAATGGACATACAAATGTCAGGAAAGCTTCCAGGCACTCAAAGACAAGTTGACTTCTGCCCCAGTACTAGCTCCACCTGATACTAAGAAGGACTTCGTCATTTACTGCGACGCTTCCCGTCAAGGATTAGGCTATGTCCTAATGCAGGAGCGCAAAGTGATTGCCTATGCCTCTCGACAATTGCGCCCTCATGAAGAGAACTACCCAGTTCACGACCTCGAGCTTGCTGCTGTTATCCATTCACTGAAACAGTGGCGACATTACCTTCTCGGTAATCGTTGCGAGATCTTCACCGACCACCAAAGTCTGAAGTATCTGTTTACTCAGCCAGACCTGAACCTCCGTCAGCAAAGATGGATGGAGATTGTTGCAGACTTTGACTTGGGTATTTCCTATACACCCAGGCAAGGCTAATGTAATGGCTGATGCCTTGAGCCGCAAGTCTTACTGCAACCACCTCCAGGTTCACAAAGTTCAGCCCTCACTTGTTGAGGAGTTCAGGAAGCTGAACCTCCATATTGTTCCTCCTGGTGCTCTCACTCCCCCTCCTCCTGAGAGCCGCAAGATGAATCTCCGTGTTCTTTCCCAGGGTTCCCTCTATACCCTGGCTGTCGAACCCGATCTCGTGAGCTCCATCAAGACATTATAGGGATATGACTCTGAAGTCCACAAGATTAAGCGCGACCTCAAAGAAGGAAAACCATCATTCTTCACTATTGCTGATGATGGCGCCTTGTACTTCAAAGGCCGCCTAGTGGTGCCGTGTAAGAAGGAAAACCTAAATATGACTCAGGAGGTTATGAAAGAAGCTCATGATACGCCTCTATGTATCCATCCTGGTAGTACAAAGATGTACCAAGACATCCGCCAGAGATTCTGGTGGTCTAACATGAAGCAAGACATTGCTCGTTATGTTGCTGAATGTGACATTTGCCGTCGTATCAAAGCAGAACATCAAAGGCCTACTGGAACTCTGCAACCTATATCTATTCCTGAATGGAAATGGGACCATGTCGAGATGGACTTCGTTACTGGATTTCCCAAATCGCAAAAAGGTAATGATGCTATTCTTGTCGTCATTGACCGACTTTCTAAGGTTGCACATTTTCTGGCGGTCAAAGAAACGATCACTGCTAGTCAGCTTGCAACTCTCTACATGTCCAGAATTGTTTCGCTTCACGGTATTCCACTGGTTATCAGTTCAGACCGTGGCAGTTTATTCACTTCAAGATTCTGGGCAAGTTTCCAAGAAGCTATGGGAACTCATCTGTCATTCAGTACTGCATTTCATCTGCAGTCGCAAGGGCAAGTTGAACGTGTAAACCAAATTCTCGAAGACATGCTTCGAGCTTGTGTTATTTCCTTCGGCAAGAAATGGGAGGAATCTCTCCCGTATGCTGAGTTCTCTTATAATAATAGCTATCAAGCTAGTCTGAAGATGGCCCCCTTCAAAGTGTTATATGGACGAAAGTGCCGAACCCCTCTGAACTGGTCAGAAACTGGGGAACGTCCACTCTTCGGTCCGGATATTATCCAACATGCTGAAGAACAAGTCTGCATTATTCGCGAGCATCTCAAGACTGCTCAGTCACGTCAGAAGAGTCAGTATGACTGTCATCATAAAGACATGGTCTATCAACCTGGCGAAAAGGCCTATCTTCGAGTTACACCAATGAAGGGTGCTCACCGCTTCGGGATCAAGGGCAAGCTAGCTCCTCGCTATATTGGCCCATTCACTATTCTGGAAAGGCGTGGAAAAGTGGCATATCAACTGGAGCTTCCGTCGAACCTTTCTCAGGTTCACGATGTGTTCCACGTGTCGCAGATCCGTCGGTGCTTCAAGGACCCAATCCGAGCAGTGGATCATGAAGTGCTCGAATTGCAACAGGACCTCTCCTATAAAGAGCATCCGGTCCGCATTCTCGACCAAGCTGAACGCCGCACACGCCAGAAGGTGATCAAGTTCCTCAAAGTTCAGTGGTCGCACCATTCTGAAGATGAAGCCACTTGGGAACAAGAGGATCGCCTGCGTGATGAATACCCCGCACTGTTTCCTTCTACCTCCTAAATCTCGGGACGAGATTTCTTGTAGTGGAGGAGATTTGTAACGCCCGGATAATTAGGCTACAGTAAAACTCTCTTGATGATGCCATGTCATCTATGTTACTGTTGCTAATCAAGTGGTAATTCAAAAACCTTGCAAATTCAAAAATGAATTAGCGACAAACACCCAAAATTTTCAAAAGTCAAAACAAAAATGTTCGGGGGTTGCCAAATATTGCATCGATAATTATGGTGAAGTAAACACATTTTTATAAAATGCCTAAATACTTTTAAATGAAGTTAAACAAAAAAGAAATAATAAAGAAAATACAAAAGGGAAAACAAACAGAAGACAAAAAAAAAGAAGAAACCCCCCTTCCCCCCTGGGCCGAAAGGCCCAGCTAGCCACCGCCCCTGCCACCTGGCCCACCCGGCCGAACCGGCCCGCCTCCCCCTGCCGCCTCCTTTCCCTGTTCCCCCGACCCGGGTCGGAACAGGGGTGCGTCCCCGCTGCACCCTCTCGCC